>NC_134356.1:37923321-38223321 GCF_048569485.1 Anomaloglossus baeobatrachus | reverse complement strand
TCTGTCTGTCCCTTTCCTTGTCTGTGTCTGTCTGCCTCTGTCTCTTTGTCTGTCTCTCTCTCTCTCTGTCTCTTTATCTCTCTATCCGTCTCCCCACTGATATCATATTACCTCACACATAAGCTTCTTATACTAACAATGTCTTTTGTTCCTATAACAACCAATCAGAGCTGCTATTAATAACCTGTGGCTTCCAGCTCCATTGACTGTAATGGAGGCAGGTTTTTTGGAGAGTAACTGTAAAGCGCAGGGTTACATTTTTCCGTCAAAACATAGTCTATGACGTTCCCTGAGTCACATGAGGCGTCTGTGCAAAATATTGTGATTGTAAATGCGGCGGTGCGGATTCCTTTAGCGGACATACACACACATACACTCAGTTTTATATATAATATTCCACCTATATATTCGCCTCGACAAACAGGAATGGGAGCAGCCATATTTTTTCCTTTACCAAAGGTGGGACCACTTTTGATGTATAGCAACAGCGCCATCTAGATGGTCACCTAGAGCAATGACACATTAATTAGGATGATGTTTCACTTAAAGGGGTTGTCCATTACTTTAACATTGATGGCTCATCCTTAGGATAGGTCATCAATGTCTGATCGGCCGGGGTCCGACACCCCGCACCCCTACCGATCAGCTGTTGTGGGCACCGGCAGGAGGTGGGCGGAAAAGCTCAGTTCCGGAGATGCCCCATTCTCCGATAGTGGTGACAACCGGGTACTGCACAATCGCCTCCCATACAAATCAAGAGGGGATGTGCAGTACCCAATCGTGACCACTTTCAGAAAATGGGTCAGCCCCGGAACTGAGGTGTTTCGGCCACCTGCTGCCACCACCGCCACCGATGACGGCTAATCAGTGGGGGTGCAGGATGTTGAACCCCGGCCGGTTAGACATTGATGACCTATCCTAAGGATAGTAATGGACAACCCCTTTAAAGTTTCTTTTTAACCCCTACCCGACATTTGCACATCCCATGATGCAAGCTCGGGTGCTGAACCCGTATCCTACCTGGCAGACAATGGCTGTGTCACACAGCCAGCATCACTCTTCAATAAAAGCGTACCTACTGCTGTTAAGGCCTTAAATGCTACTTAAAGTCCATGTGGGTCAGCCATATATATATATATATATATATATATATATATATACTAAGGGGAATCTGTCGGCCGGTTTGTGCTGTGAGTTACATGATGTAAGGACATAGACAATGATTCCAGTAATGTGTTAATGTGCTGCTTGATGTACAGTACAGACCAAAGGTTTGGACACACCTTCTCATTCAAAGAGTTTTCTTTATTTTCAGGACTCCAAAAATTGTAGATTCACATTGAAGGCATCAAAACTATGAATTAACACATGTGGAATGAAAAACTTATCAAAAAAGTGTAAAACAACTGAAAATATGTCTTATATTCTAGGTTCTTCACAGTAGCCACCTTTTGCTTTGATTACTGCTTTGCACACTCTTGGCATTCTCTTGATGAGCTTCAAGAGGTAGTCACCGGAAATGGTTTTCCAACAGTCTTGAAGGAGTTCCCAGAGATGCTTAGCACTTGTTGGCCCTTTTGCCTTCACTCCTTTGCCTTGCGGTCCAGCTCACCCCAAACCATCTCGATTGGGTTCAGGTCTGGTGAGTGTGAAGGCCAGGTCATCTGGCGTAGCACCCCATCACTCTCCTTCTTAGTCACATAGCCCTTACACAGCCTGGAGGTGTGTTTGGGGTCATTGCCCTGTTAAAAAATAAATTTTGGGCCAACTAAACGCAAACCGGATGGAATAGCACGCCGCTGCAAGATGCTGTGGTAACCATGTTGGTTCTGTATGCCTTCAATTTTGAATAAATCCCCAACAGTGTCACCAGCAAAGCCCCCCCACACCATCACACCTCCTCCTCCATGCTTCACTGTGGGAACCAGCCATGTAGAGCCCATCCGTTCACCTTTTCTACAAAGACACGGTGGTTGGATCCAAAGATCTCAAATTTGGACTCATCAGAGCAAAGCACAGATTTCCACTGGTCTAATGTCCATTCCTTGTGTTCTTTAGCCCAAACAAGTCTCTTCTGCTTGTTGCATGTCCTTAGCAGTGGTTTCCTAGCAGCTATTTTACCATGAAGGCCTGCTGCACAAAGTCTCCTCTTAACAGTTGTTCTAGAGATGAGAAGGTGTGTCCAAACTTTTGGTCTGTACTGTAGCTTTGATAAAATCACAGTTTTCATTGCTGTAGATGTTGCAGAGCTAAGAGTTCTGGGCTGTGTATAACCACACCCAACACCCTTGATCGGCTGCTTCCTGTGTACACTGTAAGCCAATCAGCGGCCCACAATGCACAGTGTACACAGGAAACTGCCAATCAGTGTTGTGGGCGGGGTTACACAGATTAGCCTGACTAGTCTGCACCAGAGATCTAGTCCTGTAGTGAGCACATGATTTAGAGGTGGAGCATTGGCTTTATATGAAGAACACTTTAGAAAAGGAGCACTGGCTTTGTAGGAGGAGCACTGGCTTTATAAGGGGAGCACTGGCTTTATAGGAGGAGCACTGGCTTTATAGGAGGAGCACTGGCTTTATAGGAGGAGCACTGGCTTTATAGGAGGAGCACTGGCTTTATAGGAGGAGCACTGGCTTTATAGGAGCACTGACTTTATTGGAGGAGCACTTTCTTTAGAGGAGGATCACTTGCTTTAAAGGAGGACCACTGGCTTTATAAGAGGACCACTGGCTTTATAGGAAGACCACTGGCTTTATTTAGGAGCACTGGCATTATAGGAGAAGCATTGGCTTTGGAGGAGGAGCACTGGTGTGGCGCCCCTGAGGCTTCAGGCACCACAGGGTACTGCACCTCCATTAGGGTGTAGTACTTATCTCAGGTCCAAGGATGATTGGTACCGGTTCCACAAACACAAACATACAGTTAAAGTGGGTTGCCCTCCCCAATGGGGACCGGGCCAGGGTCGGTTCACCAAAGGGGGTCACTACAGCGGTTGGGTTTACAGGACGCCACCGCACCAGGGGCTCCCCAGATTCACTGGACTGGGGACCCCGGGTCAGGGAGAAGCAACCACCAGGGGGAGTCAAGAGCACACAGTGGGAAGAGCAGGTTGACTTAGTGAGAGTAGTGACCCAGCTGGTGGCAGCAGCTGTGGGCAACCGCTCAGAACACACAACACAACTACAAAAGAGAACAGCTTGAAACACAGAGCAGAGAGGACGTGCCACGATCAGCTCTGTGGCCCAAGGCGTTCAACACGGTCGCTGAGGAGAAGAAGGCAGCTGCTTCCACAGGACCGGCGCTGTCGGGGTTCAGAACCCTAGGGCAGATATACTTCAAGTTGTCTAACAACTCTGCAAGGGTCGCGGGAACGGCTAGAAAAGTCACCGGACCCGTCCCATCGAGTATGGAGCCAAATAGCATATAGGATCCCGGGTTGAGGTCATCCACCGGCCCCACATCGGAACCGCGCTATCAGCATACAGAGTGGGACAATTTACTGACACCAGAATCCCCAAGAGCTTCATGCCACATTGATCCGATACTTCGCACATCAAAGGAGGAAGGGCCCATAGGGTGACACATACCAGACTTGACCTTCCACGGATTTGGGATTGGCTGGAGCCCATCGTGGCGGGGACTGGTACTCTGGGGCAGCGCCTAAACTATCGGTGAGTAAAAACACCTGGAACTGCAGCCCCTGTCTCTGCCTCTCCTTAGCTGGCACTGTCGCCCAGCACTGCGGCGCCAACTGGGACTACCACCACCCCAGTCCGGCCTCCATCATCCTCCCTGGTGTAACCCTGCTCCGGCTGCGACCTTCACCATCAGCCCCGGAGAGCAGCACCCGCAGCGGCAGCCTCCATCCCTTGCCACGGACCACAGGTGGCGTCACGATCTTTAAAGACTTTCCTTACCGTGACTACTACCCCCATACTCCATCCTTCCTCCCATCCACTGCCTTCCCTCCCTCTTGTACGTCTTGGGGTCACGAAACCGGGCCAGGCCATCCTGTGACGACGCAGAGGATCTGCACTACCAGCCCGGCGATGTGTCAGGCGGAAACTCCTCAACCCCAGGGTGTTACACTGCATTATAAGACGACCACTGGCTTTAGAGAAGGAGCACTAGCTTTATAGTAGGAGCACTGGCTTTAGAGTAGGAGCACTGGCTTTAGAGTAGGAGCACTGGCTTTAGAGGAGGAGCACTGGCTTTAGAGGAGGATCACTGGCTTTAGAGGAGGAGCACTGGCTTTTTAGGAGGAGCACTGGCTTTTTAGGAGGAACACTGGCTTTTTAGGAGAAGTGCTGGCTTTAGAGGAGGAGCACTGGCTTTATAGGAAGAGCACTGGCTTTATAGGAGGAGCCCTAGCTTTTTAGGAGGAGTGCTGGCTTTAGAAGAGGAGCACTGGCTTTATAGGAGGAGCACTTGCATTTTAGGAGGAGCACTTGCTTTAGAGGAGGAGTACTAGCTTTTTAGGAGGAACGCTGGCTTTAGAGGAGGAGCACTAGCTTTATAGTAGGAGCACTTGCTTTATAGGAGGATTACTGGTTTTTTAGGAGGCGCACTGGCTTTTTAGGAGGAGCACTAGCTTTTTAGGAGGAGTACTAGCTTTAGAGGGGGAGCGCTGGCTTTTTAGGAGGCGCGCTGGCTTTAGAGGAGGAGCACTGGCTTTTTAGGAGGCGCGCTGGCTTTAGAGGAGGAGCACTGGCTTTTTAGGAGGCGCACTGGCTTTAGAGGAGGAGCACTGGATTTAGAGGAGGAGCACTAGCTTTAGAGGAGGAGCACTGGCTTTAGAGGAGGAGCACTGGCTTTAGAGGAGGAGCACTGGCTTTAGAGGAGGAGCACTGGCTTTAGAGGAGGAGCACTGGCTTTAGAGGAGGAGCACTGGCTTTAGAGGAGGAGCACTAGCTTTAGAGGAGGAGCGCTGGCTTTAGAGGAGGAACAAGATCCCAGGCCCCCGGCTGCCCATGCTAAATCATGATTACCCATAATCCGATGGATGTTGGTGCACATGTGAATACGGCAACCCAACCATATCAATGCTACTGTCAGTGATTAATTATTAAGTATCTAAATTTTCGAACAGCAGTGATCCAAACTACGAAAAACACGATTGCAGCAGACTGGAAGGATTGAGACAGAACATGGAGCCATACCAGTCCAGAAGATACAATTTTTTTTAAAATATTTTTCCCCCCCCCTGGGTGCATCAACTCTCCATCCCTTTAAATACATCATCCTGAGAAATCTTGTTGGCCATTTACTACAATACATCCGTCAAGAGCCTGCGCTCACAGAGCATTGTCTGGACGGGGCTACAACAGTGCCCACTTCTTGCTACATGCAGTCATATGAAAAAGTTTGGGCACCCCTATTAATGTTAACCTTTTTTCTTTATAACAATTTGGGTTTTTGCTATTTCAGTTTCATATATCTAATAACTGATGGACTGAGTAATATTTCTGGATTGAAATGAGGTTTATTGTACTAACAGAAAATGTGCAATCCGCATTTAAACAAAATTTGACCGGTGCAAAAGTATGGGCACCTCAACATAAAAGTGACATTAATATTTTGTAGATCCTCCTTTTGCAAACATCACAGCCTCTAGTCGCTTCCTGTAGCTTTTAATGAGTTCCTGGATCCTGGATGAAGGTATATTTGACCATTCCTGTTTACAAAACAATTCCAGTTCAGTTAAGTTTGCTGGTCGCCGAGCATGGACAGCCGCTTCACATCATCCCACAGATTTTCAATGATATTCAGGTCTGGGGACTGGGATGGCCATTCCAGAACATTGTAATTGTTCCTCTGCATGAATGCCTGAGTAGATTTGGAGCAGTGTTTTGGATCATTGTCTTGCTGAAATATTCATCCCCTGCGTATCTTCAACTTCGTCACTGATTCTTGCACATTATTGTCAAGAATCTGCTGATACTGAGTTGAATCCATGCGACCCTCAACTTTAACAAGATTCCCGGTGCCGGCATTGGCCACACAGCCCCAAAGCATGATGGAACCTCCACCAAATTTTACTGTGGGTAGCAAGTGCTTTTCTTGGAATGCCGTGTTTTTTTGCCTCCATGCTGAATGCCTTTTTGTATGACCAAACAACTCAATCTTTGTTTCATCAGTCCACAGGACCTTCTTCCAAAATGTAACTGGCTTGTCCGAATGTGCTTTTGCATACCTTAGGCGACTCTGTTTGTGGCGTGCTTGCAGAAACGGCTTCTTTCGCATCACTCTCCCATACAGCTTCTCCTTGTGCAACGTGCACTGTATTGTTGACCGATGCACATTGACACCATCTGCAGCAAGATGATGCTGCAGGTCTTTGGAGGTGGTCTGTGGATTGTCCTTGACTGTTCTCACCATTCTTCTTCTCTGCCTTTCTGATATTTTTCTTGGCCTGCCACTTCTGGGCTTAACAAGAACTGTACCTGTGTTCTTCCATTTCCTTACTATGTTCCTCACAGTGGAAACTGACAGTGTAAATCTCTGAGACAACTTTTTGTACCTTCCCCTGAACAACTATGTTGAATAATCTTTGTTTTCAGATCATTTGAGAGTTGTTTTGAGGAGCCCATGATGCCACTCTTCATAGGAGATTCAAATAGGAGAACAACTTGCAAGTGGCCACCTTAAATACCTTTTCTCATGATTGGATACACCTGCCTATGAAGTTCAAAGCTCAATGAGGTTACAAAACCAATTTAGTGCTTTAGTAAGTCAGTAAAAAGTAGTTAGGAGGGTTCAAATCAAGAAATTGATAAGGGTGCCCATACTTATGCACCTGTCAAATTTAGTTTAAATGCGGATTGGCCATTTTCTGTTAGTACAATAAACCTCATTTCAATCCAGAAATATTACTCAGTCCATCAGTTATTAGATATATGAAACTGAAATAGCTGCTGCAAAAACCCGAATTGTTATAAAGAAAAAAGGTTAACATTAATAGGGGTGCCCAAACTTTTTCATATGATTGTACAACGACACAAGGTAAAAGAATAAGGTGCAAATGAAAAAAGTGAAAAACACCAAAAACTGGAGGAAAAAAATAAACAAATGCAATAATAAATCAGGCACAAATTATATTAGAAAACTATAGAACTTTTTATTTATGGGTTAAAGTCCTCTTGGCGATTGACAACTCCATCAGTCCCATCAGCGTCTCATGTCCTCCCGCACGTCTCCAGGAGCGTGCAAGCCACCGGGTCGTCATCCTTCAAATATGGCCGCCCATCGTGATGTTTGTTCTCAAGGGTAGAGAGCAAAGAACATGGGAAGAATCGCAGCGCTGCGTTATCTCAGGGACTATTTTTAAGGCCCCCCCGATGCTGCACGGTCGCTCATCCAGGACGTACTCTCTTTTTTTTTTTTTTTTGCTGACATCTGCAAAAAAATCATTTTTACTTCTGTCCGAGCAACCTCATTGGAGAAGAAGAGTTCCCATGACCCAACGGGAATCTCCTGAAGGATCTTTGCTTCATAAATATAGAAGTTACGTGTGATGGGTAAAACATTCGTGGCATGTGGAATGTGCGCGGCCGTCTACGTGAATGCTTTTATTTTGGGTTATCTCAGCTGGAACTAAAGTGCACCTCCAGGACACCCAACCGCGGGGGTGTGTGCCCCCAAATACATGTGTACGATCACGTACCAACCATACACATGGGTAAGACATTGCGTTCTTCAATGCAGACTGCTGAGCTCACAGATGATTGCCTGATACACTGCACCAAGGTCTCAGCAGTGAGAAGGATCCCGCCTGCATCGGTTTATAGGCTCAGAATGTTTACAGCAAGCGGAGAGGTTTGAAATCCTGTATTTTAGCATTATATGCTGAAGACAAATATAAAAACAACACTTATTTCTCTCCCATTTTTCATGAGCGGAACTCAAAGATCTAAGACTTTTTCTATGGACACAAAAGGCCTTTTTCTCCTAAATATTGTTCACAAATTTGTCTATATCTGTGTTAGTGATCACTTCTCCTTTGTCGAGATAATCCATCCACCTCACAGATGTGACATATCAAGATACTGATTACACAGCATGATTATTGCACAGGTGTGCCTTAGGCTGGCCAGTATATTATTGCACAGGTATGCCTTAGGCTGGCTATCATGATTATTGCACAGGTGTGCCTTAGGCTGAACAGCATGATCATTGCACAGGTGTGCCTTATCAAATCCCCTTTAAGTCAAAATTTCACATATTCTACATAGTAGCACACTCTCTAGGATAGGAATTTCAAGACACTAACTTGGCTGATCTTCATTTTAAGGTATACCCCTTTGGCTCATGGGTGTTGTATTTTTTACATGTTTTAGTGTTAGCTTTACACATAAAGCAATGTAGGCAGCATTAGGTTTCTCTCCGCGTCTGGATGTCATAGGCAGTATGAGATATGACGAGAATGTCTTTCCCGGGAATAAGGTGGGGGGGAGGGGGTAACACCAGGGCACTTGCTCCTTGCTTTCTGGATTGTCATGTAAAGCCGCCATTCACAGCTACTGTCTGTGCCACATTCATCCCGTCAGAGTAATGTCCTTAATCTGTCACATTTTGGTCAATCTAGCACACACAGCAACCAATCAGAACGCAGCGGCGGCAGATCAGCGAACAATCGGAGCTCCTGAAAGGGACTGCGAATAATTCCGCTCTTAGAGGAAAATCAGCAGGGGAGCGCAGCACGAGGAGAACATTTACATTTTTTCTTTTTTTTTTGGACATAATCCCTTTCACATTTTTTTTTCTGCTTCTTATAATGTGTGTCTGATTAATCTTTGAATGGTGGAGTTTAGATCATTGACCACCGGGATATAGCCCACACTAACACCGATGACATCATCAATCACGATTTCAGGATATTCTCATGTTATATATTATATATTTATCGGTCCATATATCACACCGCAATACCAAACACAACCTATGGATAGATGTGGCACTGTTTTCCAAAAAAAAACCCCACATTTTTGTAATCCTGTACAACCTCTCTAACATTTTGTAAAACTTGCTTGAAGATGCTGGATTATATATATATATATATATATATATATATATATATATATATACATATACACAGTATATATTAGCTGTAGTAACCGGCGTTGCCCGGGATAGTAACTGTTTGTCTCTCTCCCAGTCTCTGTCTGTCTGTCTCTTTCCCTATGTGTCTCTTTCTCTGTGTGTCTCTGTGTATGACTGTTTCTGTCTCTGTCTGTCTCTTTCCTGTCTGTCTTTTTCCCAGGTCTCTCTTTCCTGTCTGTCTTTTTCCCCATCTGTCTTTCTCTGTGTCTCTGTCTGTCTCTTTCTTTGTCTGTCTGTTCGTGTCCCTGTCTGCCTCTTTCCAGGTCTGTCTCTTTCCCCATGTCTTTACCTGTCTGTCTTTGTCTGTCTCTCTGTCTGTCTCTTTTGCTGCCTCTTTCTTTGTCTGCCTGTCTCTATCTCTGTGTCTCTTCCCAGGTCTGTCTCTTTGCCAGTCTGTTTTTGTTGTCTCTCTGTCTGTCTCTTTCCCTGTCTACCTGTCTCTGTCTGTCTCTATCTCTCTCTTTCCTAGTCTGTTTTTGTCAGTCTCTCTCCCTGTCGCTCTCCGTCTCTTTCCCTGTCTCTTTCCTTGTCTGTCTCTTGGTCTGTCTCTTTCCCTGTCTCTCTCTATCCGTCTTCCCACCGATATCATATTACCTCACACATAAGCTTCTTATACTAAGAATGTCCTTTGTTGCCTATAGCAACCAATCACAGCTCCTATTAATGATCTGTAGCTCCCAGCTCCATTGACTTTAATGTAAGCAGGTTTTTGGTGAATAACTTTAAAGCGCGGGGTTACATTTTCCTGTCAAAACATAGTCTATGACGTTCCCCGAGTCACATGGAGTGTCTGTGCCAAATTTTGTGATTGTAAATGTGACGGTGCAAATTCTTTTAGAGGTCATACATACATATACACTCAGCTTTATATATTAGATTTTTGAGTAAAATATAAATTGTTCTTTTATTCTATAAACTCCTGACGACGTCTCTGAATTTCCAAATAATACATTTTCTATTTATTTTCTGAAAATGAGAAATGGTCAAAATAACAAAACAATGCACAAATAATGCAAAGAAAACAAGTTCATCATCATTTAGAGACAACAATACTAATAATGTTTTACCTCAGGAAGAGTCAGAAATCCATATTTTCTGGAATAACCATGATTTTAATCCCAGCTTTCCTGAGTCTTGGCTGCTTTCCTCCAGTCTGTCACACGGCTTTTGGGTGACCTTATACCACTTCTGGTGCAAATATGTAAGCAGTTCTTTGTTTGATGGCTTGTGACTATCCATCTTGCTCTTGATTACATTCCAGAGGTTTTCAATGGGGTTCAGGTCTGGAGATTGGGCTGGCCATGACAGGGTTTTGATGTGGGGGTCCTTCATCCACACATTGATTGACCTAGCTGTGTGGCATGGTGCATTGTCCTGCTGGAAAAAACAGTCCTCAGAGTTGGGGAACATTGCCTGAGCAGAAGGAAGCAACTTTTCCAGGATAATCTTGTATGCGGCGTGATTCATACGTCCTTTGCAAAGAAAAATTGCACCTGCTTTGGAGGTAGAATTGGCCCCCTTACCTCTTGGGCTCCTGTGCGACTGCACACATTGCACCAATGATATGTCCGCTCCTGACTTGTGGGGGTTTCCCACAAGTGAGGGTCGTCCGCTATCTATTCCAGACAATTCTGAGTTCCAAAAGTCAAATGGCGCTCCTTCCCTTCCGAGCCCTGCCGTGTGCCCAAACAGTAGATTTGCACCACATATGGGGTATCTGTGTGTGCACAACAAATTATACTGTGCAGTTGCTCTCATTACCCTTATGATTAAGCAAAATTTGAGGCTAAAGTAACATGTTTTTTGAATGAAATAAGTTAAAATTTTAATTTTTTTTTCTTCCACATCGCTTTTCTTATTGTAAAGCATCTGAAGGGTTAATAAAATTCTTGGATGTAGTTTTTTTTCATCAGTTTGAGGGGTGCAGTTTTTAGAATGGGGTAACTTTTGGGTATTTTCTGTCACCTAGGCCTTTCAAAGTCACTTCAAACACGATGTGGTCCCTAAAAAAAATTGTTTTGTAAATTTTGTTGGAAAAATAAGAAATTACTGATGACCCCCTTCTAACTTCCTAACAAAAAAAAAAATTATATATATATATTTTTTTTTTTTCTCAAAAATTGCGCTATTTGTATATACGTGACATTACTTTTTACATTACTTTTTGGTTGATGGGATTAAAAATTAAAATTTGAAATTTAAAAATGTTTGCTAAATTCCGATATTTTCATAAATAATTGCAAAAAATATCGGCCTAAATTTACTACTACTATGATGACATGCAATATGTCACAAAAAAACAACCTCAGAATCACCGGGATCCGTGGAAGCGTTCCAGGATTATTAACACTTAAAGTGACACTGGTCAGAATTGGAAAAAAAATGGTCATGATGGTGAAAGCAGGCTCGAGTGTGAAGGGGTTAAATATTGTTTTCTTTTTAATCCACTTGGAAGCCTGTTTTATTTTACAGTATTATTATTTTTTTTTTTAAAAGAGAAAATTGATTAGCTGCTCATTCCTTTTAAGAATCTGAAAAAGCAGCATCCGTTTAAATTTGCAAAAAAAAAAAAAAAAAATAATAAAAAAAAATAATTAAAAAAAAAATCAGAATCAGAAATCAAAATCCTTTGTAGAAAGTTCAAAGGTAATTATGTAGGTTTGAGGGGCCACAATCCACTTGGAATCCTTTTTTTTAAATTTTATTATTTTTTTTTAAAGAGAAAATTGATTAGCTGCTCATTTCTTATAAGAATCTGAAAACAGCAGCATCAGTTTAAATTTGCAAAAAAAAAAATAAAAAGAGAATTTATTTCAAATTTAAAAAAAGAAAAAATTTTTAAAAAATCAGAAATCAAAATCCGTTCTAGAAGGTTCAGAGGTAATTATGTAGCTTTGAGGGGCCACAATCCCCTTGAAAGCCTTTTCTTAATTTTATTTTATTTTTTTTAAAGAGAAAATTGATTAGCTGCTCATTCCTTATAAGAATCTGAAAAAGGAGCATCAGTTTAAATTTGCAAAAAAAAATAAAAAATTCAAATTTAAAAATAAATAAATCATAAATCAAAATACTTTATAGAATGTTCAGAGGTAATTATATAGGTTTGAGGGGCCACAATCCCCCTGGAAGCTTTTTTTAAATTTTATTTATTTTTTTTATAGAGAAAATTGATTAGCTGCTCATTCCTTATAAGAATCTGAAAAAGGAGCATCAATTTAAATTTGCAAAAAAAAGAAGAATTAAATGAAAAAAGAAAATAAAATAAAAATAATTAAAAAAAATCAGAATCAGAAATCAAAATCCGTTCTAGAAAGTTCAGAGGTAATTATGTAGCTTTGAGGGGCCACAATCCCCTTGAAAGCCTTTTCTTAATTTTAATTTTATTTTATTTATTTAAGAGAAAATTGATTAGCTGTTCATTCCTTATAAGAATTTGAAAAAAACATCAGTTTAAATTTGCAAAAAAAAAAAAATTCAAAATAAAAAAATAAAATAAGAAAAATCAGAATGAGAAATTAAAATCCTTTCTAGAAAGTTCAATATAATTGTATAGGTTTAAGGGGCCGCAATCCCCTTGGAAGCCTTTTTTTATTTTATTTTTTTATTTATTTTTAAAGAGAAAATTGATTAGCTGCTCATTCCTTTTAAGAATCTGAAAAAGGAGCATCAGTTTAAATTTGCAAAAAAATAAAAAAAATTAATTCAAATTTTAAAAAAATAAATAAATCAGAATCATTTCTAGAAAGTTCAGAGTTAATTATGTAGATTTGAGGGGCCGCACTCCCCCGTATGTTATCACAGTTCACACCCATGAAATCACTTCCTCTGTGACAGCGGGCGTCCTATGATCCTCTCTATAAATATTCTGCAGGGGAGTCCGTCCAGCCCCCGATCACTAAAGCCATATATCACAGTCGGATATAAATGCCTCTGGTTGAAGGGACCGTTTTTAGCATCCCATAATTCATATTTACTTACAGAACCAACAGTGCCGGCAAATTTAATGAAAATATCAATTTCACTTCCTTAAATATATCTTCTAAAATAAAAAAAATTCCAAAAATAGTAAGAAAATTGCGTTACGTGTGACGTCTGGACATTTCCTGTCTTATACTTCCACATGCAGGGGCTCAAGGGTCCTGGAAAACGGGTGGTGGGCAAAAATCTGCAATAGAAACTGATCGCCCAAGCAAATATAATAACCTTTCTCCACTTATGAGCCACTTCTTCCTTTCCCCTCTATTCCTGGACTCCTCATTCACACTGAAAGCCAACTTAAAGAGTGATTTTAATCTTCTTAGATGGCTATTGTGTCTGATAGAGCTTGTAAAAACAAGCACTTTAGCAATTTACTGCTTGTTAAAATTTGCAACCGTTCTTAAGATATTAACACTTTTATTTGCAGTTTGTTGCCTAGGAGACCGACTACCGCTGCTACGACCGCTCTAATACCTGTCAGCTAACGCTGAAAAGCCATTACAAGGTAACAGCGGTCTCCAGTGATCTTGGGAAGCTTCAAAACAGCACTTACAAGCTCAACAGAAAAAGAGTTTATGAGCATTGCACATGTTCTGAAGTTTAGCAGTAGTGGTCGGTCTCCAAGGCAACGAGGTGTAAACAAAAGAAAAGTGTTAATATCTCAAGAACGGATTAAAATATTAATAAGCAGTAAATTGCAAAACTGCTTCTATTTACCAGTACTATCCGACAATACCCATTTAGAAAAATGGGAATAACCCTTTAAATTTATGTAGTGCAAAATAAAACAGATTGCTGGCTCACTGAGGGATCAGAATACAACGGACTATTAGTTCTGATGAGGCACAGACATGAATAGATCATGAGTCAGCTTTCTAGTAAGTGTTTTAGCTCACCCAGTGCTGGATTCACAGCTACACTGCTTAGTGCTGCCGTACAATGTCCTCCATGCTGCTGCTGAACATGCAGTACATAGAGACAGGGAAGCAGGAATCCCTCATGTGTATGTGTGCTATGTATGGGAGATCGAGTCTGAAGAGGGGAAAACTGGTGATACATGCAGGATACCAGTGATATAATGGGCAGAAATAGTGTTATCCTCCATACACCGTGTGCAGAATTATTAGGCAAGTTGTATTTTAGAGGATTTTTTTTTTTATTACTGATCAACAACTATGTTCTCAATCACCCAAAAGACTCAGAAATATCAAAGCTTAATATTTTTGGCAGCTGGAGTGTTTTTTTTTTAGATTTGGCTATCTTAGGAGGATATCTGTTTGTGCAGGTAACTATTACTGTGCAGAATTATTAGGCAACTTAATAAAAAACAAATCTATTCCCATCTCACTTGTTTATTTTCTCCAGGTAAACCAATATAACTGCACAAAATTTAGAAATAAACATTTCTGACATGCAAAAACAAAACCCCCAAAAATTAGTGACCAATATAGCCCCCTTTCTTTATGATGACTCTCAACAGCCGACCATCCATAGATTCTGTCATTGCTTGATCTGTTTACGATCCACATTGCGTGCAGCAGCCACCACAGCCTCCAGACACTGCTCCGAGAGGTGGACTGTTTTCCCTCCCTGTAGATCTCACATTTTATGAGGGACCACAGGTTCTCTATGGGGTTCAGATCAGGTGAACAAGGGGGCCATGTCATTATTTTTTCATCTTTTAGACCTTTACTGGCCAGCCACGCTGTGGAGTAGTTGGATGCATGTGATGGAGCATTGTCCTGCATGAAAATCATATTTTTCTTGAACGATACCGACTTCTTCCTGTACCACTGCTTGAAGAAGTTGTCTTCCAGAAACTGGCAGTAGGTCTGGGAGTTGAGCTTCACTCCATCTTCAACCTGAAAAGGTCCCACAAGTTGATCTTTGATGATACCAGCCCATACCAGTGCCCACCTCCACCTTGCTGGCGTCTGAGCCGGAGTGGAGCTCTCTGCCCTGTACTGATCCAGCCTCTGGCCCATCCATCTGGCCCATCAAGAGTCACTCTCATTCATCAGTCCATAAAACCTTTGAAAAATCAGTCTTCAGATATTTCTTGGCCCAGTCTTGAGGTTTTATCTTATGTTTCTTGGTCAGAGGTGGTGGTTTTTCAGCCTTCCTTACCTTGGCCTGTCCCTGAGTATGGCACACCTTGTGCTTTTTGATACTCCAGTAACTTTGCCGCTCTGGAATATGGTCAAACTGGTGGCAAATGGCATCTTGGCAGCTTCACGCTTGATTTTCCTCAATTCATGGGCAGTTATTTTGCGCCTTTTTTGCCCAACACGCTTCTTGCGACCCTGTTGGCTATTTGCCATGAAACGCTTGATTGTTCGGTGATCGCGCTTCAAAAGTTTGGCAATTTCAAGACTGCTGCATCCCTCTGCAAGACATCTCACAATATGGACTTTTCAGAGCCAGTCACATCTCTCTTCTGACCCATTTTGCTAATGAAAAGGAAGTTGCCTAATAATTAAGCACCCCTTATATAGGGTGTTGATGTCATTACACCGCACCCCTCCTCATTACAGAGATGCACATCACCTGATTTACTTCATTGGCAGTTGGCTCTCAGCCTATACAGCTTGGAGTAGGACGACATGTATAAAAGTATCATGTGATCACAATACTCATTTGCCTAATAATTCTGCACACGGTGTATAGATACGAAAGCTTATTCCGAAAAGTGACCTGAAATTAAAGGAATGAAGAGTAATGCCCAAGTAGAAAACAGCGCCACTCTTATCCATAGGTCATATCTGGTATTGCAACTTCAGAGAATGCAATACTAGCCCCTGCCTAGTACCACTCTCATCGTCACGGCAAAGCCTTTTTTATGACATGCTGGAAGTCTTACCCAAGGCTTTCTCCACCATCATCTTGAGCTATTGGGGGAGGAAGGAAGACGGACCCCAGGTAATAATACAGAAGCCACCATTACACTGGAATGTTTATTAGCAGGTTATATCATCATACACATGTGACCACGTGGTGTCTGGGCCAACGAGGTGTCTGGGCCAACGAGGTGTCTGGGCCAACGTGGTGTCTCGGCCAACGTGGTGTCTCGGCCAACGTGGTGTCTCGGCCAACGTGGTGTCTCGGCCAACGTGGTGTCTCGGCCAACGTGGTGTCTCGGCCAACGTGGTGTCTCGGCCAACGTGGTGTCTCGGCCAACGTGGTGTCGGGGCCAACGTGGTGTCGGGGCCAACGAGGTGTCGGGGCCAACGTGGTGTCGGGGCCAACGTGGTGTCGGGGCCAACGTGGTGTCGGGGCCAACGTGGTGTCGGGGCCAACGTGGTGTCGGGGCCAACGTGGTGTCTGGGCCAACGTGGTGTCTGGGCCAACGTGGTGTCTGGGCCAACGTGGTGTCTGGGCCAACGTGGTGTCTGGGCCAACGAGGTGTCTGGGCCAACGAGGTGTCTGGGCCAACGAGGTGTCTGGGCCAACGAGGTGTCTGGGCCAACGAGGTGTCGGGGCCAACGTGGTGTCGGGGCCAACGTGGTGTATGGGGCCAACGTGGTGTCGGGGCCAACGTGGTGTCTGGGCCAACGTGGTGTCGGGGCCAACGAGGTGTCGGGGCCAACGTGGTGTCGGGGCCAACGTGGTGTCGGGGCCAACGTGGTGTCGGGGCCAACGTGGTGTCGGGGCCAACGTGGTGTCTGGGCCAACGTGGTGTCGGGGCCAACGTGGTGTCTGGGCCAACGTGGTGTCTGGGCCAACGTGGTGTCTGGGCCAACGTGGTGTCTGGGCCAACGTGGTGTCTGGGCCAACGTGGTGTCTGGGGCAACGTGGTGTCTGGGGCAACGTGGTGTCTGGGCCAACGAGGTGTCTGGGCCAACGAGGTGTCTGGGCCAACGAGGTGTCTGGGCCAACGAGGT
Source organism: Anomaloglossus baeobatrachus (assembly GCF_048569485.1). Classification (NCBI taxonomy): domain Eukaryota; kingdom Metazoa; phylum Chordata; class Amphibia; order Anura; family Aromobatidae; genus Anomaloglossus; species Anomaloglossus baeobatrachus. The sequence continues at coordinate 38,206,360 of NC_134356.1, read as the reverse complement.
GTCTGGGCCAACGAGGTGTCGGGGCCAACGTGGTGTCGGGGCCAACGTGGTGTATGGGGCCAACGTGGTGTCGGGGCCAACGTGGTGTCTGGGCCAACGTGGTGTCGGGGCCAACGTGGTGTCGGGGCCAACGTGGTCCTGCATTCCTACAGCCCCCTAGTGCTCCACATCCTGGAGGTAAAGAACCACAGATCACCACCAATGGCGTCAATATCAACAATGCAATACGGGGGCTTCAGGGTGGGCTTTACTATTTCTTAGCCGTCCTGTCCGAGGCCTCAGCGTTTGGACGTCAGGGTGAGCGTGGACGAGACTCTGAAGATCTGAGGGAGCATGTTGCTCAGCTGGTAGAACATTTCTTCTGAGATGTTCTGGAAATATAGAAGCAAACATTATTAGTTATGGTAGGGGGGTGGGGGGTCCAGATGGGGTCTTAAAGGAGTTTTCTGTAATCAGAAAATAATACCAAACTGTGCTCTACTCACCCTTCATGGGTCCATCGCTGAACCTCCACTACTGCTCGTGGTGTCTATTATGTGATGTCACAGCGCTGCTGACAATCAGTGGCTTGTGCTGTGTATACTCGGGCTGAGCTCACTGATTGTCAGCAGCGCTGCGACATCACATAACAGACAGTGGCTCTTGGCATTATTGGGGTAAGCTACCTCTGGCTACAACGTGGTGGGTGAATGGGTGCCCAGTATGGGGGGCTGTTTGGGAGTGGAGGGGTCCTAAATCTGATAGATGCTAGAAACCAAAAATCTAGGAAGAAACAAAAGTCTTGCTCTGGGGACAAGCCCCCTTTGGAGGGGGCTTATGACCAGGAAGACCCCTTTAAATCCATCCCTTACACCTGAGGGGTTCTGACCACTCGTAATCTGACTAAAGAGTTAAAGCCCCCCCACCCAGTGAGGATACGTGTCACACGGCCCGGAGTGACTCTTCCTGTTAATATAGATGATCCCACCAGACAAAGGCTCGGCGGCCGCTCGTTTTCCTTTTCATCTTCGCCGCTGTGTCGCCGGCTAATCGCCTCATGACTGTCGTGGGAACAGATAGGACCGGTCCTGCACCGATACGCTCATGTGGGGGAACATGGGGAAGTATGACGACCCCATGACAAATACGACGGGCAGGAAAGAGGGATTCTCTACTTCCCTACATGGCAGTGACTAGTTGATACTGTACATGGAGATTTCTCAATGTATGTCTTGAACAATTCTAATTCTGTGTCCCTCTGATAACACTTCCTGGCTGGCCTTCTTATAGAAACAATACATAGATGTAAACAACCATCTGCATCACTGTGCACAGGTATACACATATAGGCGAACAATGATGTGTTCCTATGATAACACTTCCTGGCAGGCCTTATTATAGAAACAACGCGCAGATGTAAGCAACAATTCTGCTTCACTGTGCACAGGTATACACACACAGGTGAACATTGATGTGTCCCTCTGATAACACTTCCTGGCTGGCCTTATTATAGAAACAATGCGCAGATGTAAACAACCATCTGCATCACTGTGCACAGGTATACACATAGGTGAATATTGATGTGTCCCTCTGATAACACTTCCTGGCTGGCCTTCTTATAGAAACAATATGCAGATGTAAACAACAATATGCATCACTGTGCACAGGTATACACACACAGGTGAACATTGATGTGTCCCCCTGATAACACTTCCTGGCAGGCCTTATTATAGAAACAATACGTAGATTTAAACAATCATCTGCATCACTGTGCACAGGTATACACACACAGGTGAACATTGATGTGTCCCTCTGATAACACTTCCTGGCAGGTCTTATTATAGAAACAATACGTAGATGGAAACAATCATCTGCATCACTGTGCGCAGGTATACACACACAGGTGAACATTGATGTGTCCCTCTGATAACACTTCCTGGCTGGCCTTATTATAGTAACAATACGTACAGTAGATGTAAACAACCATCTGCATCACTGTGCACACGTATACACACATAGGTGAACATTGATGTGTCCCTCTGATAACACTTCCTGGCTGGCCTTATTAACCATCTGCATCAATGTGCACACGTATATACACATAGGTGAACATTGATGTGGCCCTCTGATAATACTGAATAATTAGTGCAGACAGGAAGAGCTGTCATGGGGACACAGGCACTACAGAGACCGCTAACATCTAACCAAACATAAAACTTCGGCAGCTATTTAGGGTCTTGGGGGTCACAACTAATTTTTTTTTTTATCACTTTGTTCACAAAGTCATAGGCTTGCAATTTTTCCCGTAATAGCCAGCACTGAACTTAACTCGGATACACAGATGGCAACTAGACGGCCCCCAGGTGTTATGGACGCCCACCAGAAGCCAGCAAATGTTTAGTGGGGCGGCTGGGAATAAGAAACTGACTTCTTCCATCTAACTGCTTAGATGCTGTAGTGGGAATTGGCCGCAGCACCTTAGGGGTTTAACTTCCTAGGTCATAGAAATAAATTCTACAAAAAAACGATTAAAGGTCAAACAAAACTTCATTTATTAATTACATAGAGTAGAAATATAAAGCGTAAAGCCACAAGGCAGGAAGACCAAGCAAAAATGGTGTCACATGTAGATATAACCATAATGTGGGTGCAAGGACTCCATGTCAACTATACAGTATTATGTGAGCAGGAAAAGAGGAGAACAACATGGTTCAAACAAGCAGTACAGTGTGGGGAATGAGATGCCAGTGCCCAAGGTAAAGCATCAAGTGGCAGAAGCATATAGGCATCACATCACACCACCCACACTGTAACAAGGTTGTGCATGTAAGGAGAAATGGTTAAATAATTTACCTGATCACTGGGGAGACCTGGCCCGTACATGTGACACCAAAAACCCCGACGCGCACGTTTCGGCGTCACCTTCGTCAGGGTGTCCTTGCCCTCACATTATGGTTATATCTACATGTGACACCATTTTTGCTTGGTCTTCCTGCCTTGTGGCTTTACGCTTTATATTTCTACTCTATGTAATTAATAAATGAAGTTTTGTTTGACCTTTAATCATTTTTTTGTAGAATTTATTTCTATTTGTTTGGTGCCTCATATTTCAGCCGTGGGTCTCACTATATCCATTCAGCCCAATCCACCTTTATACGACACATTGGTCAAGCTAGTTCCTTGCTCCCCTTGGGTGTTTTGTATGGCTGTATATCTTGATCTCCTTTTGTACTTCCTAGGTCATAGCAGCATGTGCCTAAAAAAATGGGGATGAGCTGCAGTACCAATCTCAACCACAAGCACACATATGGCGCTGTAAAGGCGGGGGTGATCCGGTGGGTCAGACCAGACCCAATCACACAAGTGGCTGTGTCAGAGTAGACACTAGACGAGCTGCTGGGAAATTTCCCAGATATGATGATCATCCTCATTAGCATCTAGAAGGGGCTCCAGTCCACGTCTCTGAGTAAGCAGAACCCAAAGGGATGTACGGATGATTTTTGGGGAGGCTGATCGGATCGGCTGTAACTTTCTTTTACGTACCTGAGGCACAAGAAATTGCACAGTTCTCGAAACGCCTCCATCCCAGGAAACCATTTCCATCATGAAGCCTACAAAGAAATCACTGATATTACACAACAGAGTATTATGCCCCGATACAGCTTCTACCCCAGAACCCCATATAGTTACACCCCTGATGCCCCCCACTGATATACATATTCAAATGGCTCTAATATTAACGCCTAGGACCCCCTCTAGCCAAGGCAGGGGAATAAATGATTATGCCTCCCTGCCTCGCACAAATAGGGGTATCTGGCAGCAGTGCAGGCTCCCAGCACCCAGGTCAAGTATTTGGCACCCCCTAACTTGTGCACTGTTGCACTCCCTGAGATTATACATTGTTATAGTATATATATATATATATATATATATATATATATATATATATATATATATATATATATATATATAATTGTTATTTTATGCTACCATTTTATTACTCTGACCTTAGCCCTAACCCTTTTCCTAACCTTACTACTAACTGTAACCTTAAAACTTGAGCTATCGCTATCCTATCAGTGGTCCTAGCCCTAACCCTAGTACTACTTCTATCCCAGTCCTATCCTTAATAGTGTTCCTAATCCTAGTTCTAGCTCTGACTTTAGTCCTAACCCTAACACTTGTACTAGCCTCAGCCCAATCCTAGCCTTAACCTTAGTCCATCCCTAATAGTGGTCGTAGCCCTAACCTAGTTCAATCCCTAATCCTAGTACTATTTCTATCCCTAGCACTTGTTCTAGCCCTAACCCAGTCTTAACCCTAGTCCTATCCCTAACAGTGGTCCTAGCCCTAACCATACTTCTATCTCTACTCCTAACGCTAGAATTAGTCCTAACACTAACAATTGCACTAACCCTAACACTTGTAATATCTCTAATACAGTTCTATCCTAACAGTGGTCCTAGCCTTAACCCTAGTACTAGTCCTAACCGTAACACTTGTACTAGCCCTAACTCAGTCTTATCCTGAACAGTGGTCCTAGCCCTAACACAATCCTATCCTTAACAGTGGTACTAGCTTTCACCCTAGTTCTAGCTCTAAGCCAAGTAACTAGTCCTAACCTTAACACTTGTACTAGCCCTAACCTAATCCTATCCTGAACAGTGGTCCCAGCCCTATCCCAATCCTATCCTGAACAGTGGTCCCAGCCCTAACCCAATCCTATCCTGAACAGTGGTCCCAGCCCTAACCCAATCCTATCCTTAACAGTGGTCCTAGCCCTAACCCAATCCTATCCTTAACAGTGGTCCTAGCCCTAACCCAATCCTATCCTGAACAGTGGTCCTAGCCCTAACCCAATCCTATCCTTAACAGTGGTCCTAGCCCTAACCCAATCCTATCCTTAACAGTGGTCCTAGCCCTAACCAAATCCTATCCTGAACAGTGGTCCTAGCCCTAACCCAATCCTATCCTGAACAGTGGTCCTAGCCCTAACCCAATCCTATCCTTAACAGTGGTCCTAGCCCTAACCCAATCCTATCCTGAACAGTGGTCCTAGCCCTAACCCAATCCTATCTTTAACAGTGGTCCTAGCCCTAACCCAATCCTATCCTGAACAGTGGTCCTAGCCCTAACCCAATCCTATCCTTAACAGTGGTCCTAGCCCTAACCCAATCCTATCCTGAACAGTGGTCCTAGCCCTAACCCAATCCTATCCTTAACAGTGGTACTAGCCCTAACCCTAGTTCTAGCTCTAACCCTAGTACTAGTCCTACCCCTAACACTTGTACTAGCCCTAACTCAGTCCTAGCTTAAACCCTAGCTCATCACTAACTGGTTTTAGCCCTAACCCTAATTATAAACCTAGTACTAGTCCAATCCCTAACACTTGTTCTAGTCCTAACTCAGTCTTAACCCTACTCCTATCCCTAACAGTGGTCCTAGCCCTAACTCTATTCTTAACCCTAGTATTAGTCCTAACCCTAACACTTTTACTAGCCCCAACTTAGCCCTAGCCTTAACCCTTGCTCATCCATAATAGTCGCAGTAGCCCTAAACCTAGTACTACTCCTACCCCTAACACTTGTTCTAGTCCTAACCCAGTTTTAACCCTAGTCCTATGCCTAACAGTGGTCATAGCCGTAACCCTAGTTCTAGACCTAACTCTATTCTTACCCCTAGTATTTGTCCTAAACCTAACACTTGCCCTAACCCAGTCCTAGCCCTAAAACTAGTCCTAACCTGAGTGCAATACTTTCCATATTATCTTTGCTACATATTTAGGGAGAAGTGTCATCAACGATACAGGTAATGGAGGGATATAGTGGAGGTCATGCGTGTTAGTCAGCCATCTCCCCCCCCCCCAAAAAAAAAAAAAATGGATAAATAATATTTTGAATCCTAAAGACCCTATATTACATATATGTAAATGGTGCGGGGTCACGGGCTCGGCACATGTCAGCCTCATTTGACCTGTCTGCACATACACAGAAATAACATACGTGACGTCCTCAGGAAAGCTGGAGGAGCCAGGGCTGCGGCCAGGATCTCACCGCTGACCGCGCCGCTTACGTGAGGCTCACGAGACACATTTTGAGGAAACCTTTCCAAATTTTTTTTTTCTCCCAACATGATTTCTCCGCTCCGTAAAATATGCCTGGATTGTGGACAGGAACAATGGGATCCCGAGACGTGATTACTATGAGGTCGCACCATAAAAATTCACACGTTGCGTTACCTTTCACACACTTAAACACCAGCTCGGCCCTCTTCAGGCACCATGGTATAGTCATTTCCTAAAGAGACAGAAGAAATGCCGTCAGGAAACGCTCATTATTATTATTAGGTGATGGGGCGGCGTGTGCGTACGTGAGGCTGTGCAGGTGACTTGTACAATAATGTAGAGACCCCCAAGCCCCCACCCCGTCCCCTGCACAATGTTCTCTGAAAATAGAGACCATACATTTAGGACCACGTGTTGCAAATAGAACAGGTTTAATGTTGGGTATCTGAACATAACTTGCTCTGTTGTAAGGGTCCATTTACACAGACGGGCCGGCGTCACTATACTAGATCGCTTGGTGCACACTGACTGCCACTCTCCGAGGCAGTGAGAGTCCTGATTACACTGGACGATACACCGCCGAGGACGATGACTTTTTGTGCTGCGCAAAAGATCATTTTACTTCATGAATGAGAGTTTGACAGCCTGTTTACACCGCAAAATAATTGGGACATTCAATCATGATTATCTTCCTGTGAACATACTTATCAAAAAAGAAAAGGAGTACAGCTACTCTCCCAAAAACCAAGACGTGACAGGAAATCTGCATACATATCCTTACCTATGTGTACATAGTGTCAGTGTATGGCTCATTTTCGGCACTACAGTAGCGTTGTCACAATTTTAATGATAATGAGATGACTCTGCTTATTCTGCGCCAGTCTATACAACTAAGCTGAAAACTGAGCTGCAGAAAATGGAAACTATTGGCCGACTCTAACTTGCCTAGTGGCCAGTGTAAGAAGTGCAATATCGCAAAGATTTTTTTAAATGAGGATAATGAAAAAAAAAAAATCACTAGAAAATTATCAGTATCAGTTTGGTGGGGGCGGGACACCCTACCATTCAACTGTTAACAATAGTGATGAGCGTGCTCGGCAGTGAGTGATACTCAATTGATCACCAGGGTGATAGAGAAGCTCCGTACTTGATCGAGTATCTTACGGGTGTTTGACACTTTTGATAGAGAGAGATTGAGAGAGAGATTAAGAGAGAGATCGAGAGAGAAATCGGTGAGAGAGACAGAAAGAGAGATTGAGAGAGAGAGAGAGAGAGATCAAGAGAGAGAGATTGAGAAGGAGATTGAGATCAAGAATGAGAGATTGAGAAGGATATTAAGAGAGATCAAGAGAGAGATCAAGCGGAGAGACAGATCGAGAGGAGAGAGAAATCGAGAGGAGAGGGCTCGAGAGGAGAGAGAGAGCTCGAGGGGAGAGAGAGCTCGAGAGGAGAGAGAGAGCTCGAGAGGAGAGAGAGAGCTCGAGAGGAGAGAGAGAGCTCGAGAGGAGAGAGAGAGCTCGAGAGGAGAGAGAGAGCTCGAGAGGAGAGAGAGCGCTCGAGAGGAGAGAGAGCGCTCGAGAGGAGAGAGAGCGCTCGAGAGGAGAGAGAGCGCTCGAGAGGAGAGAGTGAGCTCGAGAGGAGAGAGTGAGCTCGAGAGGAGAGAGTGAGCTCGAGAGGAGAGAGAGAGCTCGAGAGGAGAGAGAGCTCGAGAGGAGAGAGAGAGCTCGAGAGGAGAGAGAGAGCTCGAGAGGAGAGAGAGAGCTCGAGAGGAGAGAGAGAGATCGAAAGGAGAGAGAGAGATCGAAAGGAGAGAGCGATCGAGAGGAGAGAGAGATCGAGAGGGGAGAGAGATCGAGAGGGGAGAGAGATCGAGAGGGGAGAGAGATCGAGAGGGGAGAGAGATCGAGAGGGGAGAGAGATCGAGAGGGGAGAGAGATCGAGAGGGGAGAGCGATCGAGAGGGGAGAGCGATCGAGAGGGGAGAGAGATCGAGAGGGGAGAGCGATCGAGAGGGGAGAGAGATCGAGAGGGGAGAGCGATCGAGAGGGGAGAGCGATCGAGAGGGGAGAGCGATCGAGAGGGGAGAGCGATCGAGAGGGGAGAGCGATCGAGAGGGGAGAGCGATCGAGAGGGGAGAGCGATCGAGAGGGGAGAGCGATCGAGAGGGGAGAGCGATCGAGAGGGGAGAGCGATCGAGAGGGGAGAGAGATCGAGAGGGGAGAGCGATCGAGAGGGGAGAGAGATCGAGAGGGGAGAGCGATCGAGAGGGGAGAGCGATCGAGAGGGGAGAGCGATCGAGAGGGGAGAGAGATCGAGAGGGGAGAGAGATCGAGAGGGGAGAGAGATCGAGAGGGGAGAGAGGGAGATCGGGAGGAGAGAGAGGGAGATCGGGAGGAGAGAGAGGGAGATCGGGAGGAGAGAGAGAGAGAGATCGGGAGGAGAGAGAGAGATCGGGAGGAGAGAGAGAGATCGGGAGGAGAGAGAGAGATCGGGAGGAGAGAGAGAGATCGGGAGGAGAGAGAGAGATCGGGAGGAGAGAGAGAGAGAGATCGGGAGGAGAGAGAGAGAGATCGGGAGGAGAGAGAGATCGGGAGGAGAGAGAGAGAGAGAGAGAGATCGGGAGGAGAGAGAGAGAGAGAGAGAGAGATCGGGAGGAGAGAGAGAGATCGGGAGGAGAGAGAGATCGGGAGGAGAGAGAGAGAGATCGGGAGGAGAGAGAGAGAGATCGGGAGGAGAGAGAGAGATCGGGAGGAGAGAGAGAGAGATCGGGAGGAGAGAGAGAGAGATCGGGAGGAGAGAGAGAGAGATCGGGAGGAGAGAGAGAGAGATCGGGAGGAGAGAGAGAGAGAGAGAGAGAGAGATCGGGAGGAGAGAGAGAGATCGGGAGGAGAGAGAGAGATCGGGAGGAGAGAGAGAGAGATCGGGAGGAGAGAGAGAGAGATCGGGAGGAGAGAGAGAGAGAGAGATCGGGAGGAGAGAGAGAGAGATCGGGAGGAGAGAGAGAGAGAGAGAGGGAGAGAGATCGGGAGGAGAGAGAGAGATCGGGAGGAGAGAGAGATCGGGAGGAGAGAGAGATCGGGAGGAGAGAGAGATCAGGAGGAGAGAGAGAGATCGGGAGGAGAGAGAGAGATCGGGAGGAGAGAGAGAGATCGGGAGGAGAGAGAGAGATCGGGAGGAGAGAGAGAGATCGGGAGGAGAGAGAGAGATCGGGAGGAGAGAGAGAGATCGGGAGGAGAGAGAGAGATCGGGAGGAGAGAGAGATCGGGAGGAGAGAGAGATCGGGAGGAGAGAGAGATCGGGAGGAGAGAGAGAGATCGGGAGGAGAGAGAGAGATCGGGAGGAGAGAGAGAGATCGGGAGGAGAGAGAGAGATCGGGAGGAGAGAGAGAGATCGGGAGGAGAGAGAGAGATCGGGAGGAGAGAGAGAGATCGGGAGGAGAGAGAGAGAGAGATCGGGAGGAGAGAGAGAGAGAGATCGGGAGGAGAGAGAGAGATCGGGAGGAGAGAGAGAGATCGGGAGGAGAGAGAGAGATCGGGAGGAGAGAGAGAGATCGGGAGGAGAGAGAGAGATCGGGAGGAGAGAGAGAGATCGGGAGGAGAGAGAGAGATCGGGAGGAGAGAGAGAGATCGGGAGGAGAGAGAGAGATCGGGAGGAGAGAGAGATCGGGAGGAGAGAGAGATCGGGAGGAGAGAGAGATCGGGAGGAGAGAGAGAGATCGGGAGGAGAGAGAGCGAGATCGGGAGGAGAGAGAGCGAGATCGGGAGGAGAGAGCGAGATCAGGAGGAGAGAGAGATCGAGAGGGGTGAGAGATCGAGAGGGAAGAGAGATTGAGATTTTCTGGAAAAATTCTCCAGTTTCCCATTGACTTCCATTATGCTCGGTACTCGTGCGTCCGATCTGCTTGATTTGAGTACCGAGTATATTACATGACTAATTAACAGGTCTCACAGCCGCTAGAAGGACAAATTGTACTCCGCTCGTTACGTAGTGGCCATTCTTGAGTACTGCAGTTCAGCTTCTAGTGAAGTGAATAGGTGTTGAGCTGCAGTACCTGGCAATGACCACTACATGGTGTCAGGAGCTCTGATGTATCACTGTCCATAGACTATGTACTTACAGTGGGGTCACAGCGGATCATGGGGGTGCCATGTGTTGGATTCTCATCAATCTAATATTGATGATCTATCTTAAGGAGGTTGTCCACTACTTTTGCATTAATGGCCTATCCTTAGGATAGGTCATCAATTTCTGATTGGTCGGGGTCTGACACCCCGCACCCAGACCCATCAGCTTCTGTCGGTGCCGGCGGCAGGAAATGCCCAGTTCCAGAGTTGCCCTGTCAATGGATAGTGGTGGGAAACGGATGTGCAGTACCTGGCCACTATGAGAAGATGGAGCAGCTCCGGAACTGAGCATTTCCGACCACCTGCTGTTGCCGCGGGCACCGGCAACAGCTGATCACCTTTACCCCAATCTTCTGGTCACACACACCCTCTGCCCCTATAAATCAATGGCTCACATCATTACATACAGATACTATGAAATAGTAGGGAATATCTTCACAAAATCCCCATTTTTTCCTCCAAGTTGATATGTCTTTAAAAAGCCAATTTCGGCTGAAGCCCTGGAGGCAGAGACTCATAATCTGATATTTTTCAGGAGCCGGCCTCGTCGTATATTATCTGCCTACACGAAGCACACGCTTACATTTCATGCTGTCAGTGGTGGCAGCGTAGGCGTCTGACAGTGGTTTCAGCCCTGTGTTTTAGATAATGATCACAAGCCATATCCGAAAAACTCAAGAAAAAAAAAATGTCCTTTGTATTCTTTATTTCTCTTGTCGTCTGTCAAGGTGAGTAAGTTCACAAGAACATTTACTAACAAATACTTAAAGGGGGTTTCCATTTTTAAGAAAATTGGATACCAAAGGCCCTTCTGGGGCCCAGTTCTTGCTCAAGGAACTCAGTAGTGTGACATCTTGACTACAGTTTACATCACCGCTGCAGCGAATCACTGAGATCAGGTATTTTGGCACAGCCGCTGCACTCAGTGATTGGCTGCAGCGGTGACGTCCCATCGACACAGACACCTGAAAAGCGAGAGAGAACAGGCGCTGGACCCCAGGAGGGCGAGAACCTGCTCCATTTGTAAATTTGGGCATATAGGAGCATTTGAGGGCCACGTTCCTTACAGAAGAAAACCCCCTTTAAAGGATCTTTTGACGATAACCTGATCACAAAGTACCTCCAGAGATCAGCTATAATTTTTAATTAACCCCTTAACAGGCAGGGATGATTCTAGACAGTATTGGTGCCATTAATTCACCCTTCCCTTTAATAATAGCGAGATGACTATGATACTTTGTCCCAGTCTACACAGCAAAACTGATAATCAATTGTAGAAAACAGAAACTGTCCGCTGATTGTAACTGCTTTGGTGGCCGATGTAAAAAAAAGTAGAATATTTAAAGATTTTATTTTACCATTCTTTCAAACATCTTCCATCTGCAATTGCATCCGAGGCGGGAGACTATGGTGGTCAGAAATGGTGCGGCAGTGAAAGGGTGAAATAGAAGTGACTGAAGTTCGGCTCTATAGTTTTAATCTCATGGATAGTTCTAGACAGTATTGGCATAAGTAACTCACCCCTCCCTCTAATAATAGTGAGATGACTGTTACTCTGTCCCAGTCTACATAGTAAAGCTGATAAGTAAGCTGTAGAAACTATCCGCTGATTTAAACTTCTCTGGTCGCCGATGTAAAAAAGTAGAATATTTAAAGATTTTATTTTACCATTCTTTAAAACCATCTTCCATCTGCAATCGTGTCTGCGGGAGACGATGGCGGTCAGAAATGGCGCAGCAGTGAAAGGGTGAAATAGCAGTGCCAGAAGCTCAGCTCTATAGTTTTACTCCTATGGATCATTATAGACAGCATTGTTGTCATTAATTCACCCTTCCCTCCAATAATAGCAAGATGACTCTGTTACTTCTGTCAAAGTCTACACAGCAAAGCTGATAAATAAGCTATAGAAAAGAAAAACTGACAGCTGATTGTAACTGCTCTGGTTGCTGATGTAAAAAAGTAGAATATTTAAAGATTTAAATTTTTACCATTCTTTGAAACCATTTTCCATATGCGATCGTGTCTGCGGCGGGAGACGATGGCGGTCAGAAATGGCGCGGCAGTGAACGGGTGAAATAGCAGTGACGGAAGTTCAGCTCTATAGTTTTACTCCCATGGATCATTGTAGTCAGCATTGGTGCCATTAACTCACCTTCTCTCTAATAATAGCGAGATGACTCTGTTACTTCTGTCCAAGTCTACACAGTAAAGCTGATATGTGAGCTGTAGTAAAGAGAAACTGTCCGCTGATTGTAACTGCTTTGGTCGCAGATTTAAAAAAGTAGAATATTTAAAGATTTTATTTTACCATTCTTTAAAACCATCTTTCATTTGCGATTGCGTCTGAGGCGGGAGACGATGGTGGTCAGAAATGGCGAGGCAGTGAAAGGGTGAAATAGCAGTGCTGGAAGCTCAGCTCTATAGTTTTACTCCCATGGATCATTCTAGACAGTATTGCTGCCATTAGCTTACCCTTCCCTCTAATAATAGCGAGATGACCCTGCTACTCTGTCCCATTCTACACAGCGAAGCTGATAAGTGAGCTGTAGAAAAGAGAAACTGTTCGCTGATTATAACTGCTTTCGTGGCCAATGTAAAAAGAAGTAGAATAATTAAAGATTTTATTTTACCATTCTTTAAAACAATCTTCCATCTACAATCGCGTCTGCGGGAGACGATGGCGGTCAGAAACGGCACGGCAGTGAAAGGGTTACAAAGCAGTGACGGAAGTTCGGCTCTATAGTTTTAATCCCATGGCTCATTCTAGACAGTATTGGCATCAGTAACTCACCCTTCCCTCTAATTATAGCGAGATGACTCTGTTACTTCTGTCTAAGTCTACACAGTAAAGCTGAAAAGTGAGCTGTAGAAAGCAGAAACTATCCGCTGATTGTTACTGCTCTGGTCGCCGATTTAAAAATGTAGAATATTTAGGGGAGAAGATGGTGGTCAGAAATGGTGCGGGAGTGAAAGGGTTAAATAGCAGTGACGGACGTTCAGTTTTATAGGTTTACTCCCATGGATCATTCTAGACAGCATTGTTGTCATTAATTCACCCTTCCCTCTAATAATAGCGAGATGACTCTGTTACTTCTGTCAAAGTCTACACAGCAAAGCTGATAAATAAGCTATAGAAAAGAAAAACTGTCCGCTGATTCTAACTGCTCCGGTCGCTGATGTAAAAAAGTAGAATATTTAAAGATTTTAATTTTACCATTCTTTGAAACCATTTTCCATATGCGATCGTGTCTGCGGCGGGAGACGATGGCGGTCAGAAATGGCGCGGGAGTGAAAGGGTTAAAAAGCAGTGACGGAAGTTCAGCTCTATAGTTTTACTCCCATGCATCATTCTAGACAGTATTGGCATCAGTAACTCACCCTTCCCTCTAATAATAGCGAGATGACTCTGTTACTTCTGTCTAAGCCTACACGGTAAAGCTGATAAGTGAGCTGTAAAAAGCAGAAACTGTCCGCTGATTGTAAGTGCTCTGGTGGCCGATGTAAAAAAGAATATTTATGTAATATATATTTAACATATGTCTGAAAAATATAATTTAGAATAAAAAAACGGATCAAAACAATAAATCATTTCCTGCTGACACATTTCCTTGAGGTCGAGCTGAGGGGTGATAATGGGTAATGTGGTCGATGTTGCTCCGCTGAGGTCACTGCCACCGGCTGCCATATACTGCACAGGGCAGAGGTGACTTCACATCCTTTATATTGGGCCTTTGTTTCTCTTTTATGACTTTTCCTGTTTCGGCAATGGCCCTTATACACTACGTGAGGTGACGTGACACTTATCATGAACTCATCATTCTGGCAATGAAGTTCAAAAACTTTAATAAACTATTTTGTGCTGTTTACACCCAAAAAGTATATCTTACCTTGCTCTATCCCCCTCAGTATCACCACTATCATGGGTGGGTCACTGGGCAGGGGTCACATCACCCATTTCTACATTTTCTACCCAATTTCCTTGCATTCACATTATATCTTTTACCATACTGGCAGCGATACTCAGTAATCCACAGTAAGTTTCAGTGGCAGTCTCCTTCCCCTCTGGCAGCTATATAGTCATCAGCTAGTTTCTTGCTTTTTTTCACCCTCTGGCAGCCATATGTATAGTCCTTACTAAGCTCTCCAATCAGTCAACTTCCCTTTCACAACCATAAATAAAGCCCCCAGTAAGTTCCCGAGTCAGACTCCTTCTCCTTCTGGCATCTATAAAAATAGTCTCCAGTACGTTACCCTTTCATTCTCATTTCACTCTGTCAGCTATATAGTCTCCATTATGTTTCTCAGCCATCTTCTCCCTCTGGCAGCCATAAATATAATTTCCCGTAAGTTCCTTAGTCATTCTTCTCCTCCCCTTACCTACTCTTCATATAGCCCCAAGTTTTCCAATCAATCAGTCTCCTTCTCCCTCTGACAGCTATAAAAATAGACTTCAGCCTGTTACCATTACAGTCACCTTCCACTCTGTCAGCTATATAGTCTCCAGTATGTTTATCAGCCATCCTCTCCCTCTGGCAGCCATAAATATAATTTTCCATAAGTTCCCTAGTCATTCTTCTTCTCCCCTTAGCTACAATACATATAGTCCCAAAGAAGTTTTCCAATAAGTCTCCTTCTCCCTCTGACAGTTATGAAAAGAGTCTCCACCATGTTACCATTATAGTTTCCTTCCACTCTGTCAGCAATATAGTCTCCGGCATGTGTCTCAGTCACCTCAATATCATCATCCAGTAACTCACCCAGTCAGTCTTTTTCTTTTAGCTACTATACCCAGGCTATAGCTATACCATACCCAATCCCCAGGATGTTTTCCAGTCAGTCTCCTTCTCCCTCTGACAGCTATAAAAATATTCCCCTGTAATCTCTAAAGTTAGTTCCCTTCCCTATTCACTACCATAAATAACCCCACAGTAAGTTCTCCAGTCAGTCTCTGTCCCTTCTGGCAGCTATACATATAATGCCCAGTTAGGTCTACAGTCTGTTTCCTCCTCTTCCAGCTTTCATAAATATACTACCTAGGAGGTTTTCTAATCAGTCTCCTTCCTCCCTCTGGCAGCTATACATATAATGTCCAATTAGATCCCCAGTCACTACAGTCCCTCCTTCTTCCAACTTCCATAAATATATTGCCTAGGAGGTTTTCCAATCAGTCTTCTTCCCCTTCTGGCAGCCAGAAACATAGTCCCCTAATGTCAGTCTCCTTCCCTTTTGCAATCATTCATAAAGCCCTTTGTAAGTTCCCATGACAGTTTCCTTCCCCTCTCTCAGCTATATAAACTTCTGCAAGTTTCCACAGTCTCCTTCTCCCTCTGGCAGCTATAAAAAAAATTCCCTTGCAAGCAATAAAGTCAGTCCCCTTCTCTATTCACAAATATAGTCTCTGTCCGCTCTGGCAGCTATACATATAATGTCCCGTTAGGTCCACAGTCAGTTTGCTCCTTTTTCCATAAATATACTGTCTAGGAGGTTTTCCAATCAGTCGCCTCCCCCCTCTGGCATCTATACATATAATGTCCAGTTAGGTCTCCAATCAGTGCAGTCAGTTTTCTCCTTCTTGCAGCTTCCATTAATATATTGTCTAGGATCCTTTACAATCAGTCTCCTTCCCCCTCTGGCAGCCATAAACATAGTCCCCTAATGTAAATCTCCTTTCCTTTTGCAATCATAAATATAGCCCTTTGTAAATTCCCATGGCAGTTTCCTTTCCCTCTCTCAGCTATATAATCTTCTGCAAGTTTCCACAGTCTCCTTCTCCCTCTGGCAGCTATAAAAAAAAATTCTCCCGCAAGCTTTAAAGTCAGTCCCCTTCTCTAATCACAAATATAGTCTCTGTCCGCTATACAGATAATGTCCAGTTAGGTCTCAGTCAGTTTGCTCCCTCTTCCATAAATATACTGCCTAGGAGGTTTTCCAATTAGTATCCTTCCCCCTCTGGCAGCTATACATATAATGGCCAGTTAGGTCCTCATTCAGTTTCCTCCTTCTTCCTAGGAGGTTTTCCAATCAGTCTCCTTCCTCCTCTGGCAGCTATACATAGAATCTCCAGTTAGGTCTCCAATCAGTACAGTCAGTTTTTTCCTTCTTCTAGCTTCCATAAATATATTGCCTAGGATGCTTTCTAATCAGTCTCCCTCCCCCCTGGCAGCCATAAACATAGTCACCTAATGTCAGTATCCTTCCTTTTTGCAATCAAAAATAAAGCCCTTTGTAAGTTGCCATAGCAGTTCCCTTCTCTGTTGGCTATATAATCTTCTGCAGGTTTCCACAGTCTCCTTCTCCACCTGGCAGCCATAAACATATTCCTCTAATGTCAATCTCCTTCCCTTTTGCAATCATAAATATAGCCCTTAGTAAATTCTATGGTGGTTTCCTCCCCTTCGGTCAGCTATATAATCTTCAGCAAGTTTCCACAGTCTCCTTCTCCATCTGGCAGCCATAAACATAGTCCCCTAATGTCAGTCTCCTCCCCTTTTGCAATCGTAAATAATGCCCTTTGTAATTTCCCATTGGCCGTTCCCTTCTTTGTTGTCTACATAATCTTCTGCAAGTTTCCACAGTCTCCTTCTCCATCTGGCAGCCATAAACATGGCTGACTATGTTTATGTCTTCTAATGTCAGTCTCCTTCCATTTTGCAAATCACAAATAAAGCCCTTTGTACGTTCCCATGGCAGTTTCCTTCTCCTCTGTTGGCTATATAATGCAAGTTTCCACTCTCTCCTTCTCCATCTGGCAGCCATAAACATAGTCCTGTAATGTCAGTCTCCTTCCATTATGCAATCACAAATAAAGCCCTTTGTACATTCCCATGGCAGTTTCCTTCTTCTCTATCGGATATGTAATCTTCTGCAAGTTTGCACAGTCTGCTTCTCCATCTGGCAGCCGTAAACATAGTCCCCTAATGTCAGTCTCTTCCCCTTTTGCAATCATAAATAAAGCCCTTTGTTATTTCCCATGGCCGTTCCCTTTTCTGTTGGCTATATAATCTTCTGCAAGTTTTCACAGTCTCCTTCTCCATCTGGCAGCCATAAACATAGTCCTCTAATGTCAGTCTCCTTCCATTTTGCAATCATAAATAAAACCCTTTGTGATTTCCCATGGCCATTTCCTTCTCCTTTGTTGGCTATATAATGCAAGTTTCTACTCTCTCCTTCTCCATCTGGCAGCCATAAACATAGTCCTCTAATGTCAGTCTCCTTCCCTTTTGCAATCACAAATAAAGCCCTTTGTACGTTCCCATGGCCGTTCCCTTTTCTGTTGGCTATATAATTTTCTGCAAGTTTCCACAGTCTCCTTCTCCATCTGGCAGCCATAAACATAGTCCTCTAATGTCAGTCTCCTTCTCCATCTGCCAGCTAATCTCTAGTTAACAGAAGACTACTACACTAAGTATAGCAATACGGACCTGGCAGAAGGGAACAGAACGGAGCATGTGCGTCCACCAGACTCAGCTCAGTAGGTGGTCGTGCACATGGTTGTACACCAGGTGGCGCTATACCATATGAGTAAATGTCATAACTGGTAAATGCCTTCTACTAATCTTTCAGGACAACCCCTTTAAATTTGGCAGCTAACCCTTGTGTTAACCCCAGCAACCTTAAAAATAAGTTCTAGGAACATCAGTGGGTTCATGTTCTGCTTTTGAACCCTTTGGATGTCCCCTGTCAGGGCAGGGAGGTGGAGGTCAGCACCGGACCCTACTATTACATGGACAGGAACCATTGGGACATCCTTGTCCAGGTCACGGAGTTTCTCCCTCGTCCTGCGCACGTTCACCTCCTACACATCCTTCCTTACAAAACCTTCTGGTTTCACTTTTTGGCATCTTCAGGATCTCGTTCTGTCCCTGAATTTACAGGGAAAAAAGTGATTTAAGTTGCGGTGTCGGTGGTGAAGCGAAGGGGGGGGTGTAAAGGGGGGGGGGCAATAAATTAAACAGCTCAGTTCCATATGTTGCCTGTAATGGACGGTTCCTCTGCTTGCGGGGTGCCACAAAGGAACACAAGTTGGCAATTAAGGAGCCAATTATCACTTTATTACCAGGTAATAAAATGGAAGGATTTGCGAAACATTCGTCGGGTTTCATCAATTCTTAATTAAGTGCAAATGTTTTCTGCTGCCGCTAGGTAATTATGGCACCTAACATGTTCTGCAGTTAATCTATGCCTTATTAGAGGACCTAAGCATCAAAGAAGAAGGGAATTTTGTTTACTTACCGTAAATTCCTTTTCTTCTAGCTCCTATTGGGAGACCCAGACAATTGGGTGTATAGCTTCTGCCTCCAGAGGCCACACAAAGTATTACACTTCAAAAAGTGTAAACCCCTCCCCTCTGCCTATACACCCTCCCCCGTGCATCACGGGCTCCTCAGTTTTGGTGCAAAAGCAGGAAGGAGGAAACTTATAAATTGGTCTAAGGTAAATTCAATCCGAAGGATGTTCGGAGAACTGAAACCATGAACCAAAAGAACAATTCAACATGAACAACATGTGTACACAAAACAACAACAGCCCGAAGGGAACAGGGGCGGGTGCTGGGTCTCCCAATAGGAGCTAGAAGAAAAGGAATTTACGGTAAGTAAACAAAATTCCCTTCTTCTTTGTCGCTCCATTGGGAGACCCAGACAATTGGGACGTCCAAAAGCAGTCCCTGGGTGGGTAAAAGAATACCTCAATAAAGAGAGCCGAAAACGGCCCCCCTCTTACAGGTGGGCAACCGCCGCCTGAAGGACTCGCCTACCTAGACTGGCGTCTGCCGAAGCATAGGTATGCACCTGATAGTGTTTCGTGAAAGTGTGCAGACTAGACCACGTAGCTGCCTGACACACCTGCTGAGCCGTAGCCCGGTGCCGCAATGCCCAGGACGCACCCACGGCTCTGGTAGAATGGGCTTTCAGCCCTGAAGGAATCGGAAGCCCAGAAGAACGGTAGGCTTCAAAAATCGGTTCCTTGATCCACCGAGCCAAGGTTGAATTGGAAGCCTGCGACCCCTTACGCTGGCCAGCGACAAGGACAAAGAGCGCATCAGAACGGCGCAGTGGCGCCGTGCGAGACACGTAGATCCGGAGTGCTCTCACTAGATCTAGCAAGTGCAAATCCTTTTCACATTGGTGAACTGGATGAGGGCAAAATGAAGGTAAGGAGATATCCTGATTGAGATGAAAAGGGGATACCACCTTAGGGAGGAATTCCGGGACCGGACGCAGAACCACCTTATCCTGGTGAAAAACCAGGAAGGGGGCTTTGCATGACAGCGCTGCAAGCTCCGACACTCTACGGAGCGATGTAACTGCCACTAGAAAAGCCACCTTCTGCGAAAGACGTGATAGAGAGACATCCCGCAGCGGCTCGAAAGGAGGTTTCTGAAGAGCCCTTAGAACCCTGTTAAGATCCCAGGGTTCCAGCGGCCGCTTGTAAGGTGGGATTATGTGACAAACCCCCTGCAGGAACGTGCGGACCTGCGGAAGCCTGGCCAGACGCTTCTGAAAAAACACGGAAAGCGCTGATACTTGTCCCTTGAGAGAGCCGAGAGACAAACCCTTGTCCATTCCGGATTGAAGGAAGGAAAGAAAAGTGGGTAAGGCAAACGGCCAGGGGGTAAAACCCTTATCAGAGCACCAGGATAAGAAGATCCTCCAAGCCCTGTGATAGATCTTGGCGGACGTTGGTTTCCTGGCCTGTCTCATAGTGGCAATGACATCTTGAGATAACCCTGAGGACGCTAGGAGCCAGGACTCAATGGCCACACAGTCAGGTTGAGGGCCGCAGAATTCAGATGGAAAAATGGCCCTTGAGACAGCAAGTCTGGTCGGTCTGGGAGTGCCCACGGTTGACCCACCGTGAGGTGCCACAGATCCGGGTACCACGACCTCCTCGGCCAGTCTGGGGCGATGAGGATGGCGCGGCGGCAGTCGGACCTGATCTTGCGTAACACTCTGGGCAGCATTGCCAGAGGAGGAAATACATAAGGCAGTCGAAACTGCGACCAATCCTGAACTAATGCGTCCGCCGCCAGAGCTCTGTGATCCTGAGACCGTGCCATGAATGCCGGGACTTTGTTGTTGTGCCGAGACGCCATGAGATCGACGTCCGGCGTTCCCCAGCGGCAACAGATCTCTTAAAACACGTCCGGGTGAAGAGACCATTCTCCTGCGTCCATGCCCTGGCGACTGAGAAAGTCTGCTTCCCAGTTTTCTACGCCCGGGATGTGAACTGCGGAGATGGTGGAGGCTGTGGTCTCCGCCCACAGCAGAATCCGCCGAACTTCTTGGAAGGCTTGACGGCTGCGCGTGCCGCCCTGGTGGTTGATGTACGCGACCGCCGTGGCGTTGTCCGACTGTATGCGGATCTGCCTGCCCTCCAGCCACCGATGGAACGCCTTTAGGGCTAGATACACTGCCCTTATCTCCAGAACATTGATCTGAAGGGAGGACTCTGTCGGAGTCCAGGTTCCCTGAGCCCTGTGGTGGAGAAAAACCGCTCCCCACCCTGACAGACTCGCGTCCGTCGTGACCACAGCCCAGGATGGGGGCAGGAAAGATTTTCCCTTCGACAGAGAAGTGGGAAGAAGCCACCACTGAAGAGAGGTTTTGGCTGCCAGAGAAAGAGAGACGTTCCTGTCTAGGGACGTCGACCTCCTGTCCCATTTGCGGAGAATGTCCCATTGGAGTGGGCGCAGATGAAACTGCGCAAAGGGGACTGCCTCCATTGCTGCCACCATCTTCCCCAGGACGTGCATAAGGCGTCTCAAAGGGTGTGACTGGGCCCGAAGAAGAGAGCGCATCCCTGTCTGCAGCGAACGCTGTTTGTCCAGCGGTAGCTTGACTATCGCTGAGAGAGAATGAAACTCCATCCCGAGGTAAGTCAGTGATTGGGTTGGAGTCAATTTTGACTTTGGGAAATTGATGATCCACCCGAACCTCTGGAGAGTCTCCAGAGCAACGGTCAGGCTGTGTTGACATGCCACCCGGGAGGGTGCCTTGACTAGGAGATCGTCTAAGTAAGGGATCACCGAGTGGCCCTGAGAGTGTAGGACCGCCACAACGGATGCCATGACCTTGGTGAAGACCCGTGGGGCTGTCGCCAGGCCGAAAGGCAGTGCCACAAACTGAAGGTGTTCGTCCCCGATGGCGAAACGCAGGAAGCGTTGATGCTCTGGTGCGATCGGCACATGGAGATAAGCATCCCTGATGTCGATTGATGCTAGGAAGTCTCCTTGGGACATCGAAGCGATGACAGAGCGGAGAGATTCCATGCGAAACCGTCTGGTTCTCACATGTCTGTTGAGCAGTTTGAGGTCCAAAACGGGACGGAATAATCCGTCCTTTTTTGGCACCACGAACAAGTTGGAGTAAAAACCACGACCGCGTTCCTGAAGGGGAACGGGGATCACAACTCCTTCTGTCTTCAGAGTGTTCACTGCCTGAAGAAGTGCATCGTTTCGCTCGGGGGGCGGAGATGTTCTGAAGAAACGAGTCGGAGGACGAGAGCTGAACTCTATCCTGTAACCGTGAGACAGAATGTCTCTCACCCATCGGTCTTGGACATGTGGCCACCAGGCGTCGCCAAAGCGGGAGAGCCTGCCACCGACCGAGGATGCGGTTTGGGGAGGCCGAAAGTCATGAGGAGGCCGCCTTGGAGACGGTGCCTCCGGCGGTCTTTGGAGGACGTGACTTAGACCGCCATGCAGAAGAGTTCCTCTGGCTCTTCTGTGGCCTGTTGGACGAGGAGGATTGGGATCTGGCTGAGGGCCGAAAGGACCGAAACCTCGCTTGAATTTTCCGTTGCTGAGGTCTGTTTGGTTTGGACTGGGGTAAGGACGAGTCCTTTCCCTTGGATTGTTTAATAATTTCATCCAATCGCTCGCCAAACAAACGGTCGCCAGAAAATGGCAAACCGGTTAAGAACTTCTTGGAAGCAGAGTCTGCCTTCCATTCGCGTAGCCACATGGCCCTGCGGACTGCCACCGAATTGGCGGATGCTACCGCTGTACGGCTAGCAGAGTCCAGGACGGCATTCATGGCGTAGGATGAAAATACCGACGCCTGAGAAGTCAAAGACGCTACTTGCGGAGCAGAGGTACGTGTGACCGCATTAATCTCAGACAGACAAGCTGAGATAGCTTGGAGTGCCCACACGGCTGCAAAGGCCGGAGCAAAAGACGCGCCTGTGGCTTCATAGATGGATTTCACCAGGAGCTCTATCTGCCTGTCAGTGGCGTCCTTGAGCGATGAACCGTCAGCCACTGATACTACGGATCTAGCCGCCAGTCTAGAGACTGGAGGATCCACCTTGGGACATTGAGCCCAACCCTTAACTACGTCAGAGGGGAAGGGGTAACGTGTGTCATTAAGGCGCTTAGTAAATCTCTTGTCCGGAAAAGCTCTGTGCTTCTGGACAGCGTCTCTGAAGTTGGAGTGATCGAAAAAAGCACTCCGTGTACGTTTGGGAAACCTAAATTGGTGTTTCTCCTGCTGTGAAGCCGACTCCTCTACAGGTGGAGTTGGGGGAGAAAGATCTAGCACCTGGTTGATTGACGCTATAAGGTCATTTACTATGGCGTTCCCTTCAGGTGTATCAAGATTGAGAGCAACGTCAGGGTCAGAGTCCTGAGCTGCGACCTCCGCTTCATCCTCCAGAGAGTCCTCAAGCTGAGACCCCGAACAGCGTGATGAAGTCGGGGAAGATTCCCAGCGAGCCCGCTTAGCCGGTCTGGGACTGCGGTCCGTGCCGGAGTCCTCCACGTGATACCTAGGGGCCACCCCGGGAGCACGCTGCGGCGCAGACCGAGAGGGGCCTGGGGGCGATGATCCCGCAGTGCCCGGGGCCTGAGTAAGGGCCGGTCTGGACTGCAAGGCTTCCAGTATCTTAGCAGACCATTTGTCCATAGACTGAGCCATGGATTGTGAAAGTGACTCAGAGAGTTTCTCAGCTAAAACTGCAAACTCTGTCCCTGCCACCTGGACAGGGGAAGCAGGAGGGTCTACCTGAGCCGAGGGTCCCACCAGTGCCCGAGGCTCCGGCTGAGTGAGTGCCACAGGGGCCGAGCATTGCACACAGTGAGGGTAGGTGGAACCTGCAGGTAACATAGCCGCACAAGAGGTACAGGTTGCAAAATAAGCCTGTGCCTTGGCACCCTTGCTCTTTGCGGATGACATGCTGTTGTCTCCTCTGAGAGTGATCAGTGAGGGTATATAGCCAAAAGCAAAAACAATGCGGCCGAACAGAGAAAATGTATACAGATATATATATAAATATATACACTTCGGCACCCTGGGGGGACCAGCACCGGTGACCGGTGTGGCTTACCGACCGCCCAAAGCGGTTGTGTGTCCACCAGATTCCCTGCCTTGGGCCTCCCAGAGCTGCAGAGCTCTTCCTGAAATCCTCCACCGGCAGAATGATTGTAAAAATGGCTGCCGGAGCTCTCAGGGGAGGAGGGGGCCGTGGGCGGCGACTAATAAAGTGCGGGAATCTGGTGCCCCACAGTGATCAGTGAGGGGGGAGGAGGACACCTAAAGTGTGCTCCAGCCCTCACTGTCGACGTCAGGTCGACCGTCCCGCCCTTACCCCTGACTGGCAGGCCCGGGGGCGGGAGTTATGGTACTAGGCCGCAGAAGCCGGGGACTAAATTTAATACCGCGGCCGACAAACAGGCACGGTCGGCGCGGTAGTCCCGGCCGTCATAAACATACCGCAGCCGCTGCAGTGTCAGTGACACGAGCGCTCCATACACCGTCCCCAAGGGGACACAGAGTACCTTTTGGATGCAGGGCCTGTCCCTGATGATATTAAGTCTCCTGTCCGGCAGATTCCCACAGGGGCTGCGGAGGGAGCCCGGTCCCAGTGCCTGGATGACCGGTTAGGATCCCACTTCTCCCAGAGCCTCTAAGGGATGGGGAAGGAAAACAGCATGTGGCTCCAGCCTCTGTACCCGCAATGGGTACCTCAACCTTAACAGCACCGCCGACTTAGTGGGGTGAGAAGGGAGCATGCCGGGGGCCCTGGGGCCCTCTTTTCTTCCATCCGATATAATCAGCAGCTGCTGCTGACTAAAATGTGGAGCTTGAGTGAATGTGTGCCTCCTTCAACACAAAGCACAAAACTGAGGAGCCCGTGATGCACGGGAGGGTGTATAGGCAGAGGGGAGGGGTTACACTTGAAGTGTAATACTTTGTGTGGCCTCCGGAGGCAGAAGCTATACACCCAATTGTCTGGGTCTCCCAATAGAGCGACAAAGAAAAGGAGCGTCTTCCATAGAGGCCGCAGCGATGCGCATCCATCAAATTAATGGGAGGAGTGTAGTACCACATTTCTCCTCTAGTGGCCGCTGCAGGGGATATGAGTAGCTGAATGCAACGCAACACGAGAGTCTTTGGATCCACTTTCAGACCTTGATCGACTCATAGCGGTGGGTTCTGCCACACGTCGATCAATAATGAGGTCCCCTAGTGGTATATACTCTCAGTACATGAAGATACAGCACTTATTCACACCCTTCCTTTAAGGGTAATAATTAGGTCTATCCCATTTAGCTGCCATTATGAGATCTAAGGAGAGGTAAAGCCCTTATGGGGGGGTCTTAACTACAGGGATGGGAAGTAAATATGAGCTTTACCCCCTTCAACTTAGTGTAACGCTCGCGGGAGGTGTAGAGGTAGCAAGTGGGTTTAGTTGACCCACTGGGCCACAGGGGGAACCCCATATTACCCTTTAGTGGGAGGGGCTTAACTAAGCGCCCACGGCGAGGCTGACGCCAGGTACCACTCCCAGGGCAGTGACGGGGACTATGGCAGCTGACCCCCAGGACAGAAGACTGACTCATGTAAAGGCACAGATGCAGACGGGAACAGGCAGCATGGCTGAGGCAGACAAGTACGGACAGGTATGGTGGGCACGGCAGGGACAGATAGGGCTGGGAAGACAAGTATAAGTAACTGACACGGGTATAATGGGACCTGACAAATGGCTAGCAGACTAGTAGCCAAACTAACTGAGGACATTGTACAGGCACCTTCCCAAATGGGAGGGTACCTTAAATACATAAATAGAGCGATGGCCCTCTAAGAGGAACACCGATGCGTGCGTACTAGGCTCGCTCAGAGGAGACCTGGACTGTGAGTACAGGAGGGGGGGCAGGGGAGTACGTGACCCGATGATGAGTAAGCCAACACTACACTTACCTCCATGACTGCTCATAGGTTTATACTTTTTTGCATAGAATTTAAAGGGACGGTCTGAAGTCACCATCATATTGTTATATGGCTGGGATTCAGCATTCCTAACTTGGCTGTTCAGGTAATAAGGCATATACTGTACTTCCTGGAAGATTAGTCCACAGTCGGCGCATGCACACTGCGCAAAAGGAGCTTGGGTAAGCAAGCCTTGCTTCACCGGGCATGCCGTAGTAAAAGAACTTTATATTATCAGGGATGTGAGTCCATTGGCAGCAAGCGCATGCGCAACTGAGGCAGAGGGCAGCGGACCTTGCATAAATGCGCATGCGCTAATGAAAGGAAATACCTCACCGGAGAAAAAAGGTCCATCGGAAGCTAGCGAACTGAGAAAACAAGGCCAGGGACAGTACACTGCGCATTACTGCGCATGCGTTAGTGAAAGGACCAAAGAGCTAAACCCATGGGCATTCGTTATACTTCCTGGAAGATTAGTTAACAGTTGGCGCATGCACACTACGCAATAGGAGCCAAGATCAGCAAGCCTTGCTTCACCGGGCACACAGTATTAAAAGAACTTATACATTACCAGGGAGGCGAATCCATTGGCAGCAAACGCATGCGCAGCTGAGGCAGAGAGTAGCACACATTGCATGAATGCGCATGCACAAAAAAAAGAAGCTATACCTCACCTGAGAGAAAAGTCCATTGGAAGCTAGCGCACTGAGCAGAGGAGGCCGGGGACAGTACACTGCGCATTAGTGCGCATGCATAAGTGAAAGGACCTGAAAGATAAGCCCAAAAGCAGCAAGTGCATGCGCAGCACACCTCGCGTGAATAAGCGTGCGCTAATAAAAGAAGCTATACCTCACCTGAGAGAGAGGTCCGTTGAAAGCTAGCGCACTGAGCAGAGGAGGCCGGGAACAGTACACTGCGCTTTAGTGCGCATGCATATAGTGAAAGGACCTGAGAGATGAGCCCATAGGCAGCAAGCGCATGCGCAGCACACCTTGCATGAATAAGCGTGTGCTAATAAAAGAAGCTATACCTCACCCGAGAGAGGGGTCCATTGGAAGCTAGCGTACTGTGCAGAGGAGGCTGGGGACAGTACACCGCGCTTTAATGCGCATGCGTTAGTGAACGGACCTGAGAGATGAACCCATAGGCAGCAAGTGCATGCGCAGCTGAGGCAGAGGGCAGCACACCTTGCATAAATGTGCATGTGCTAATAAAAGAAGCTATACCTCACCTGAGAGAGGGGTGCATTGGAGCTCATACACTGCGCAGAGTAGGCCCGCAACAGTACACTGCGCATGCGTTAGTGAAAGGACCTGAGAGATGAGCCCATTGGCATCCGGTACACTGCACAACCGAGGAGCAGGGCAGTACACCTTTCATCACTGTGCATGCAGTAATAAAATGACTTATATATTATCCGGGAGAAGGGTCCATTGACAGATGGCGCATGCGCATGAGAGGAAGAGTCAGTACACGTCGTTTTGTTGCGCATGCGCTAGTAAAAGGACTTTATTAGGGACGGGAGAACATGGGCAGCTGGGCATAAGCATTGAGGAGATGAGGCCGAGGACAGTACACCTCTCTTTACTGCGCATGCGCCGGCTCAATACCAAGACTTATCTCAGCATCGTATAAACACTGTTTTTTCTGCAGGTTTCCACAGCAGGAACAATAATCTGATGTGATTTTTTTTATTTTTGCTGCATTTTTGGTGCAGATTTGCAGCAGAATTTTTTTTTTTTTAAGCACAAAGAAGGTTTGGTCCATATTTGCCCTCCCTTACCTCTGACATTTCATGGACGAGCAGCAGCGGGATACTGATAGTGGTGATATCGTGGGTACAGCACACCTTCAGGATGTTTCTTAAGCCCATAATTGCTGGGTCGCGGGCGGTTATGTTGCCGCTTCTTACGTTATCGTCCACGCAGAGGTGAAAAACCACATGGGTTTCGGACAGGTTGGAGTGCCTCGTCACATAAAATTCCCCTGGAAGACAATGCAAGGTTTAAAATGTCTCATTGACGAGCAGCGAGATCTAAAGGAAGCCGCCGACTCATCAGGAGGGTGACCACAGAGGAGGCGGATGCTCCTCTCCGGGATGCTAAGTTTAGCTGCTGCTCCATCACACAATCACCACCATCGCAGCATATGTGGTGAGCTCCCCCTAGTGGTCTGCAGGGGGCCATGGAAGACCCCAGTATGGAGAGCTGCCAAACAGAGTGCATCCACTTAAAGATTCATGATCATGATTCATGGTCCAGGCGGGTGTGGCAAAGGGCAAGGTGAGTGTTTTAAGGGGCAGGGTGAGTATTTTAAGGGGCAGGGTGAGTATTTTAAGGGGCCGGGTGAGTATTTTAAGGGGCCGGGTGAGTGTTTTAAGGGGCCGGGTGAGTATTTTAAGGGGCCGGGTGAGTATTTTAAGGGGCCGGGTGAGTATTTTAAGGGGCAGGGTGAGTGTTTTAAGGGGCAGGGTGAGTGTTTTAAGGGGCAGGGTGAGTGTTTTAAGGGGCAGGGTGAGTATTTTAAGGGGCAGGGTGAGTGTTTTAAGGGGCCGGGTGAGTATTTTAAGGGGCCGGGAGAATGTTTTAACACTAGAACTACTGGACTCGTGACACTTATATAGAAATACATGGTACAAAGTAGTCAAAATGACTACCTCAGAAGTTCTAGTGTTAAGGGGCCGGGAGAGTGAGGAGGAGGAAGTACAAGTGAGGAGGAGGAAGTACGAGTGAGGAGGGGGCCGGGCGAGTGATGAGGAGGAAGGACGAGTGAGGAGGGGGCCGGGCGAGTGATGAGGAGGAAGGACGAGTGAGGAGGGGGCCGGGCGAGTGATTAGGAGGAAGGACGAGTGAGGAGGGGGCCGGGTGAGTGATGAGGAGGAAGGACGAGTGAGGAGGGGGCCGGGCGAGTGAGGAGGAGGAAGGACGAGTGAGGAGGGGGCCGGGCGAGTGATGAGGAGGAAGGACGAGTGAGGAGGGGGCCGGGCGAGTGATGAGGAGGAAGGACGCGTGAGGAGGGGGCCGGGCGAGTGATTAGGAGGAAGGACGAGTGAGGAGGGGGCGGGGCGAGTGATGAGGAGGAAGGACGAGTGAGAAGGAGGAAGGACGAGTGAGAAGTAGGAAGGACGAGTGAGAAGGAGGAAGGACGAGTGAGAAGGAGGAAGGACGAGTGAGGAGGAAGGACGAGTGAGGAGGAAGGACGAGTGAGAAGGAGGAAGGACGAGTGAGAAGGAGGAAGGACGAGTGAGAAGGAGGAAGGATGAGTGAGGAGGAAGGACGAGTGAGAAGGAGGAAGGACGAGTGAGAAGGAGGAAGGACGAGTGAGAAGGAGGAAGGACGAGTGAGAAGGAGGAAGGACGAGTGAGAAGGAGGAAGGACGAGTGAGAAGGAGGAAGGACGAGTGAGGAGGAAGGACGAGTGAGGAGGAAGGACGAGTGAGGAGGAAGGACGAGTGAGGAGGGGGCCGGGCGAGTTTATCTTTTCTTCACACACAGCCCCGAGGTTTTCCGCAGCCATAAGGGGGCTAATTCCCGGCGTCCATCTTCCTATAGTCCGTGTGTCCTCACCTGGTAATAAATTAGACTGGTTTCGCTCTGCAGCTTTCACCTTGTCGCTCCCATTAGTCGCCTCTGAGTAAAAAAAAAAATTAAAAAAATATATACGGTATATTAAAAACAAGCAAATATAAAGGAATATTTCATAATATACATTAAATATATATATATATACAGGTTAGTCCAAAAGTAGGTGGGCAGTATGTGTAATAGGGTTATCAACCAATCAGATTCCACCTTTCACTTTCCAAAGAGTCTGTGAAGAATGAAAAGTGGAATCTGATTGGTTGCTAAGGGCAACAGAGTCAGTTTCACTTTACACCATGTTTGATAACCCTATTACACAGACTGGCCACCTACTTTTGGACCACCCTGTAGATATATATACATACACACACACACATATATATATATATATATGAGAGCCTGACGGACATAGGTGATCACTGTCCGTCCCATAGACAATGACTAGTTCAGCGGAGTACGTGCAAGGACTGCCGCTGCATATATAGGGGAGGACACTGGACCCTCTCCTGGAAATCAATAAAACATACATCTACCATGTAAGGGTCCGATTGTTGAGGGTCTCAGGGCTGGAGGCCAAACCAGGGATCCTGAACTTCTGAGGGTCTGACGGAGAAAGGTGATCACTGTCCATCCCATAGACAATGGATAAGAGCAGCAGAGAGCGTACGTGGACCACTGCTACATATAGAGGGGAGGACACCGGACCCCCTCCTGGAAATCAGTAAGGCTTCCAATAATGGGGACCCCGGGCAAAACCTACATCTACCAGGTAAGGGTCCAATTGCCGAGGGTCTCAGAGCCGGAAGCCCAACTGGGGGTCCTGAACTTGTGCTCCATTCAGTCAGGTTGAGAGGGGCTGTCCAACATGTATGGCCAGCACTGTGATATACTATAGCTATATATATATTGTATATATATATGAGCAATTTTTATCTATTGCTTGGCCATTCCTCTGTTATTCCTCCTGGAAAAACATGGACAATTGTGTTACCCCTTATGGCCTGTGCTCTATACTCTAATTTTCCCTGACTGTGTATAGCCAGCCCCTATAGACAAGGGTAATGTCAATTTATTCATAGATTTCCAGGAAGAATAACAGAGGAACCGGATTTTTACAGGAAAACTGTAATGTCATAGCAAGCACAGGCATCTAGTAACACAGATATATCCGGGGAGGTGACAGCTCCTCTCTGCGCTGTCATTTGCCCCGTGCCTGTCAGCGCTGCCGTCCGTTTTAGCCGCGGGCAGCGATGTCCTTGGTCATCATTAGATCTGCCTGTCATCAACCCGCGGAAAATTCCCCCGAATTGACAAATACACGGAGTGCAGAAAGGCAATCGGCTAAAAATGGCCCCTCTCGGGTCACACGACGCCCCCCGGAGCGGGCGAGGGATTGTCCAGCTCACATCTGTGCTCGGATCAGAACATGGCAGCCGTCACTAATGCACATGAACACGACTCATTGGACCCCTATAAGAGGGTCCGGCTGATACAGTCTCCGGCCCCCGCCGCTCCTCGCTGGGACCCTTTAATGGTGCACGCGGATCTGCTTGGAATAATTGTATTTTTGAGCGGCGGGGTCGGGTTACGCTGGAGAGCCGGGCTTATCCCTGAGGTTGTAGCAGGACATGAGCTAAAGGAGGACAGGCAGAAAACAGCAACCGTCCCCGCTATGTGCCCCTCACATACACACGCAGGGGAGCAGCACAGCAAACATGGCCGCCTTAAAGGGGAGGTTCGGAAAAAATCCTATTGTAGGATTAATGATATTTTAGTTCCATAAACTACTGTATATAGAGGAGTTACCAGTCACTGTAGAGGAGGGGTGGAGGTGAGCTGTAATATCACCTATTGTGAATGGTGGATTCTGTGTTATCTACTGTATATAGTGGTGTTATCAGTGACTGTACAGGAAGGGGCGGAGGTGAGCTGTGATATCACCTAATGTGTATGGCAGATGCTGTGTTATCTACTGTATATAGAGGAGTTACCAGTCACTGTACAATAGGGGGAGAAGGTGAGCTGTGACATCACGTATTGTGAATGGTGGATCCTGTGTTATCTACTGTATACACATGTGTTATTAGTCATTGTGTAGAAGAGGGAGAGGTGAGCTGTGATATGACCTATTGTGCATGGTGGATCCTGTGTTATTTACTGTATATAGAAGTGTTATCAGTCATTGTGCAAAAGAGGGAAGAGGTGAGCTGTGATATCTGTGTATGGTGGATCTTATGTTATCTACTGTATATAGAGGTGTTATCAGTCATTGTGCAGAAGGGGGGGAGGTGAGCTGTGATATCTGTGAATGGTGGATGCTGTGTTATCTACTGTATATAGAGGTGTTATCAGTCATTATATAGGAGGAGGAGGAGGTGAGCTGTGACATCCCCTATTGTGCACTCCAAATATTCTGGATATCCATTAATTAGCTAGGTTAGTGGATGGTCTTATTTCAGAATCCCTTGTGGTCTAGTGCAGTGATGGGGTTAGCTCTACTTTCCCTGGTGGTCTATGGCAGTGTATATGTGTGTGTGTGTGTGTGTGTGTGTGTGGGGGGGTTCTAGTAACTCTGGTGGTCTAAGGAAGTGAGAGGGTTAATTGTTGTCTCCCTGTTCATTTAGGACAGAGATGTGGTTATTTCTCGTGTCTCTGCTGATCATGGGCAGTGCGGTCGTCAGTACCATTGTCCCTGGTGGTCCAGGGCAGTAATAATTGTAGCATACTTGGCTGTCTCGGGAAGTTACGGAGTTCGCTCCGGTATTCCTGGAGATCTACACCAGTGACAGTGTAAATTCCAGTCTGTATAGTGGTCTTGGGCAATGAGGGAGTTAATTCTATCAGTCAGGGGAATAACTCTACTTTCCCTCGTGATCTTGAGGGCTAAGGGGGTTAATAGTGAAATCCCTGGTGGTCTAAGGCAGCGAGGGACTGACTCCTTCTATCCCTGGTGGTCCAGGGCAGTGAGCTTTGTGGCTATGCAGCTTAGGAAGTGATGGTCTAAGAGATTAACAGTACGATCCCTGGTGGTCAAGAGATTAGTTGTAAGATCCCTGGTGGGCAGCAGTGGAAGCTTAATGCTCCATTCCTGGGGTCTTCAGCATTGGTTCAGTTTTGTGTTTCTGGACCTTAGAGATGATCAGAAGGAGGAGGTAGAGAGGACTATGATTGGGCAGAGCGATTCAGGGGCGCTCAGCCCCATCATTACGGGAACAGCTCAGAACTTCCCAGGTAGGTGGCAGCTCACAGCGGAGACGTCTTATCACTCCTGGAAGGAGAGACCCCCGGGGCCGTTCATACAGGTGACTGTGGTCCCGGCGGATACATTCCGGAACCTTCCGTGACGCTCCATTTTGGATGTAACCGGAGCCCTTGCGCACGTCTCGGCTCCTTCGGGCAGTAATTTAGCCGAGTATTTATGGGACCCTCGTATGATGACAGCGGGATAATTAGAGAATCGGCCTCGGCTTTGGGGGATTTAGAGGAACGGAATTTTTTGTAATCTTATTTTTGTGAGTCACCCGACACCCGAGGCTCCGCACATTCCCCGAGCGCCCAGAAATACCCCCGCAAATCAGGAGGGGCCGCTCACAAGGAAGGGTTAATGTGCCCAGTCAGGGGGCAAGAGAGGTGGCATTTACTCTGTGTGTGACCAGTACAACCAGGACCAGTCTGTGTGCCCAATACACCCACTCACTACTTTCTTTTTCCACTGCTCATCCAGAGCCTCCTGTTTTTTTTTTTTTTTTTATTTAACAGGGCTTTCCTATTTTATAAAATAAAGGATTATGTCCCTTTCTGATTGGTGGGGACCCCATCCTGAGAATGAGGGGCATGCAGCCCCTTTGTGGCGCTGCACCCCTCTTTACCCCCAAAAAATGGAGCATGGGCCAATTTAAGTCAATGGGGCAGAGAGAGGTGACACCATGCAAGGAAAATTGAGAAGAGGTTGCGTCTCTGCGGCCCCTTCATTCTCAAATTTGGTGAGGGTCCTGGAGGTCGGACCCCCGGCGATCATAATGTCATGGATGGAGGAGGGGATACCACATTAAAACGCTTCGGCTGCAAACAATGTTTAGGGAGAGGAGAGAAATGTTTGATAGCTGGGGGGGTCCCACTAATCACAAGAATGGGGGTCCCACCAATCACAAAGAATGGGTGGTCCTACCAATCACAAGAATGGGGGGGTCCCACCAATCACAAAGAATGGAGGGTCCCACCAATCACAAGAATGGGGGGGTCCCACCAATCACAAAGAATGGAGGGTCCCACCAATCACAAAGAATGGAGGGTCCCACCAATCACAAGAATGGGGGGGTCCCACCAATCACAAAGAATGGAGGGTCCCACCAATCACAAAGAATGGAGGGTCCCACCAATCACAAAGAATGGAGGGTCCCACCAATCACAAAGAATGGAGGGTCCCACCAATCACAAAGAATGGAGGGGCCACACCAATCACAAGAATGGGGGGGTCCCACCAATCACAAGAATGGGGGATCCCACCAATCACAAGAATGGGGG
The DNA here is from genome assembly GCF_048569485.1 of Anomaloglossus baeobatrachus. Lineage (NCBI taxonomy): Eukaryota > Metazoa > Chordata > Amphibia > Anura > Aromobatidae > Anomaloglossus > Anomaloglossus baeobatrachus. The sequence goes on along the minus strand of NC_134356.1, from coordinate 38,172,884 downwards.
GTCCCACCAATCACAAGAATGGGGGGTCCCACAAATTACAAGAATGGGGAGGTCCCATCAATCACAAGAATGGGGGATCCCAAATAGAGTCAATGAATGCTTGACTGCTGCATCGCTGTTATGGGGGCATTGGACCCCCACACTATTGAATGTGGGACCCCAAGTGATCATACATTTAGCGCCTATCCTGGGGATAGATGATGTGCTATTAAAGGGAATCGCCTTTAAGGAACCAGGTGGCTCAGGATGAGCAGTGCAATAGTATTTATATGGGAAGCATATAGGGTCTGCAGTATATGGGGGTCTCCTGTCCCAGCAGCTCAGGTTACAAGGCCCACCCTGCCAATAAGAAAGGATTATTTGGGTCCTGAAAGTTCCTTCCAGTTTGGAAATGATGCCAAAATTGTTGGGCTGGTCGTGCCGGCCATGTTTTTCTTCCCTTTTGCTGCTCTGTATTTAGGAGTGTCCTAATTTATAGAGCAGCGGAGAGCAGATGACACGCCAAATACAGCCACGGATAAATATAGACGCGTGCCGATATATATCCACGTCACCGCTTCAGGCTGTTTACAACCCTCTAGGCTTAAAGGAACATATAGCCCCCCCCAAAAAATATATATATATATATATATATATATATATATATATATATATATATATATATATATATATATATATATATATATATATATATATGTATATATATATATGTATATATACATATATATATATATACATATATATATTACAGGTGATGATAAGTGGCATCCAGACATAGGGGGCGCCGCTTCTCTTTGTCTCGATTGGGTTAAAATCTTTTCCTCTACCCCAAAACTCAGATCCTGAAGATGCCCTGTTCAGAAATGTTCCCATATGGTGTCATTCTTAAAAGGATTGTTCATCGTTGTGGGAAAATTTTCATTTCTCACTTAAATACAAGTATTTGGGGCTAAAAATTATTTTTGTCATTGGGTTTCGTTAAAAATATTACACCGTTTGGCTTCTATAACCTATTTTTTGCTGGCGGATGCAGAATGAGCTAACTAAGAAACCATCAGCGAGCTCCTTCTGATGGTGAGCTAACTAAGGTTCGTCAGCGAGCTCCTTCTGATGGTGAGCTAACTAAGAATCCATCAGTGAGCTCCTTCTGATGGTGAGCTAACTAAGGTTCATCAGCGAGCTCCTTCTGATGGTGAGCTAACTAAGAAACCATCAGCGAGCTCCTTCTGATGGTGAGCTAACTAAGAATCCATCAGCGAGCGCCTTCTGATGGTGAGCTAACTAAGAATCCATCAGCGAGCTCCTTCTGATGGTGAGCTAACTAAGAATCCATCAGCGAGCTCCTTCTGATGGTGAGCTAACTAAGAATCCATCAGCGAGCTCCTTCTGATGGTGAGCTAACTAAGAATCCATCAGCGAGCTCCTTCTGATGGTGAGCTAACTAAGAATCCATCAGAGAGCTCCTTCTGATGGTGAGCTAACTAAGAATCCATCAGCGAGCTCCTTCTGATGGTGAGCTAACTAGGGATCCATCAGCGAGCTCCATCAGCACCTTCTGATGGTGAGCTAAGTCCATCAGCGAGCTCCTTCTGACGGTGAGCTAATTAAAAATCCATCAGTGAGCTCCTTCTGACAGTGAGCTAACAACGATCCATCAGCAAGCTCCTTCTGACGGTGAGCTAACTAACATCCATCAGCAAGTTCATTTTGACTGTGAGCTTATTAAGAATTCATCAGCAAGCTCCTTCTGACGGTGAGCTAACTAAGGGGCATCAGCGAGCTCCTTCTGACGGTGAGCTAACTAAGGTCCATCAGCGAGCTCCTTCTGACGGTGAGCTAACTAAGGTCCATCAGCGAGCTCCTTCTGACGGTAAGCTAACTAAGAATCCATCAGTGAACTCCTTCTGAAAGTGATCTAACTAAGAATCCATCAGCAAGCTCCTTCTGACGGTCCAAAATGGAGTTTGTAACTCTTATCTGTCTTTTTCTGAGCTCCTTTCAACTTAGTGATGACCACAGACCACATCAAAGGGATACCAAGAGCCTTTAAAAGCCAAACGGTGCAACATTTTCAATGACACCCAATTGCAAAAATGATTTTCAGCCCCAAATAAATTTATTTAGAGAGGAACAGGTCTGATTGGTAAGAGTCTGATAATTAAACCCCCCATAGTATGTGCCAATACAGTAGACATATTTGCAGTGGCGGATTTATAATATAGAACCATATTGGAGGCCATGGTGCAGGGATGTCATGGTGCAGTGATGTCATGGTGCAGAAATGTCATGGTGCAGAGATGTCATGGTGCAGAAATGTCATGGTGCAGTGATGTCATGGTGCAGAAATGTCACGGTGCAGTGATGTCATGGTGCAGAAATGTCATGGTGCAGTGATGTCATGGTGCAGAGATGTCACGGTGCAGTGATGTCATGGTGCAGAGATGTCATGGTGCAGAGATGTCATGGTGCAGAGATGTCATGGGGCGGTGATGTCATGGTGCGGTGATGTCATGGTGCAGAGATGTCATGGTGCAGAGATGTCACGGCGCAGAGATGTCACGGTGCAGAGATGTCACGGTGCAGTGATGTCACGGTGCAGGGATGTCATGGTGCAGTGATGTCATGGTGCAGAGATGTCATGGTGCAGAGATGTCATGGTGCAGAGATGTCATGGTGCAGTGATGTCATGGTGCAGAGATGTCATGGTGCAGAGATGTCATGGTGCAGTGATGTCATGGTGCAGAGATGTCATGGTGCAGAGATGTCATGGTGCAGAGATGTCATGGTGCAGAGATGTCATGGTGCAGAGATGTCATGGTGCAGAGATGTCATGGTGCAGTGATGTCATGGTGCAGAGATGTCATGGTGCAGTGATGTCATGGTGCAGTGATGTCATGGTGCAGAGATGTCATGGTGCAGTGATGTCATGGTGCAGGGATGTCATGGTGCAGGGATGTCATGGTGCAGAGATGTCATGGTGCAGTGATGTCATGGTGCAGGGATGTCATGGTGCAGAGATGTCATGGTGCAGAGATGTCATGGTGCAGTGATGTCATGGTGCAGAGATGTCATGGTGCAGAGATGTCATGGTGCAGAGATGTCATGGTGCAGAGATGTCATGGTGCAGTGATGTCATGGTGCAGGGATGTCATGGTGCAGAGATGTCATGGTGCAGAGATGTCATGGTGCAGTGATGTCATGGTGCAGAGATGTCATGGTGCAGAGATGTCATGGTGCAGAGATGTCATGGTGCAGAGATGTCATGGTGCAGTGATGTCATGGTGCAGTGATGTCATGGTGCAGAGATGTCATGGTGCAGTGATGTCATGGTGCAGTGATGTCATGGTGCAGAGATGTCATGGTGCAGTGATGTCATGGTGCAGGGATGTCATGGTGCAGAGATGTCATGGTGCAGAGATGTCATGGTGCAGAGATGTCATGGTGCAGTGATGTCATGGTGCAGGGATGTCATGGTGCAGAGATGTCATGGTGCAGTGATGTCATGGGGCAGTGATGTCATGGGGCAGTGATGTCATGGGGCAGTGATGTCATGGTACGGTGATGTCATGGTACGGTGATGTCATGGTGCGGTGATGTCATGGGGCAGTGATGTCATGGGGCAGTGATGTCATGGGGCAGTGATGTCATGGGGCAGTGATGTCATGGGGCAGTGATGTCATGGTGCAGTGATGTCATGGGGCAGTGATGTCATGGTGCAGTGATGTCACGGTGCAGTGATGTCATGGTGCAGAGATGTCATGGTGCAGAGATGTCATGGGGCGGTGATGTCATGGTGCGGTGATGTCATGGTGCAGAGATGTCATGGTGCAGAGATGTCATGGCGCAGAGATGTCATGGTGCAGAGATGTCACGGTGCAGTGATGTCACGGTGCAGGGATGTCACGGTGCAGTGATGTCATGGTGCAGAGATGTCATGGTGCAGAGATGTCATGGTGCAGAGATGTCATGGTGCAGAGATGTCATGGTGCAGAGATGTCATGGTGCAGAGATGTCATGGTGCAGTGATGTCATGGTGCAGAGATGTCATGGTGCAGTGATGTCATGGTGCAGTGATGTCATGGTGCAGAGATGTCATGGTGCAGTGATGTCATGGTGCAGGGATGTCATGGTGCAGAGATGTCATGGTGCAGAGATGTCATGGTGCAGAGATGTCATGGTGCAGGGATGTCATGGTGCAGTGATGTCATGGTGCAGAGATGTCATGGTGCAGAGATGTCATGGTGCAGAGATGTCATGGTGCAGAGATGTCATGGTGCAGTGATGTCATGGTGCAGGGATGTCATGGGGCAGAGATGTCATGGTGCAGTGATGTCATGGGGCAGTGATGTCATGGGGCAGTGATGTCATGGGGCAGTGATGTCATGGGGCAGTGATGTCATGGTGCAGTGATGTCATGGGGCAGAGATGTCATGGTGTAGTGATGTCATGGGGCAGTGATGTCATGGTGCAGGGATGTCATGGTGCAGGGATGTCATGGTGCAGGGATGTCATGGTGCAGTGATGTCATGGGGCAGTGATGTCATGGGGCAGTGATGTCATGGGGCAGTGATGTCATGGTGCAGTGATGTCATGGTGCAGAAATGTCATGGTGCAGAAATGTCATGGTGCAGTGATGTCATGGTGCATAAATGTCATGGTGCAGTGATGTCATGGTGCAGTGATGTCATGGGGCAGAAATGTCATGGGGCAGTGATGTCATGGGGCAGTGATGTCATGGTGCAGTGATGTCATGGTGCAGGAATGTCATGGTGCAGAGATATCATGGGGCAGTGATGTCATGGTGCAGTGATGTCATGGTGCAGAAATGTCATGGTGCAGAGATGTCATGGTGCAGAGATGTCATGGTGCAGTGATGTCATGTTGCAGAGATGTCATGGTGCAGTGATGTCATGGTGCAGTGATGTCATGTTGCAGAGATGTCATGGTGCAGAGATGTCATGGGGCAGTGATGTCATGGGGCAGTGATGTCATGGTGCAGTGATGTCATGGGGCAGTGATGTCATGGGGCAGTGATGTCATGGGGCAGTGATGTCATGGGGCAGTGATGTCATGGTGCGGTGATGTCATGGTGCAGAAATGTCACGGTGCAGTGATGTCACGGTGCAGGGATGTCATGGGGCAGTGATGTCATGGTGCAGGGATGTCATGGTGCAGGGATGTCATGGTGCAGGGATGTCATGGTGCAGTGATGTCATGGGGCAGTGATGTCATGGGGCAGAAATGTCACGGTGCAGAAATGTCATGGTGCAGAGATGTCATGGGGCAGTGATGTCATGGGGCAGTGATGTCATGGTGCAGAAATGTCATGGGGCAGTGATGTCATGGGGCAGTGATGTCATGGGGCAGTGATGTCATGGGGCAGTGATGTCATGGGGCAGTGATGTCATGGTGCAGTGATGTCACGGTGCAGTGATGTCACGGTGCAGTGATGTCACGGTGCAGTGATGTCACGGTGCAGGAATGTCATGGGGCAGGAATGTCATGGGGCAGAGATGTCATGGTACAGTGATGTCATGGTACAGTGATGTCATGGTACAGTGATGTCATGGTACAGTGATGTCATGGTACAGTGATGTCATGGTACGGTGATGTCATGGTGCAGTGATGTCATGGGGCAGTGATGTCATGGGGCAGTGATGTCATGGTACGGTGATGTCATGGTGCGGTGATGTCATGGGGCAGTGATGTCATGGGGCAGTGATGTCATGGGGCAGTGATGTCATGGGGCAGTGATGTCATGGTGCAGTGATGTCATGGGGCAGTGATGTCATGGGGCAGTGATGTCATGGGGCAGTGATGTCATGGGGCAGTGATGTCATGGTGCAGTGATGTCATGGGGCAGTGATGTCATGGGGCAGTGATGTCATGGGGCAGTGATGTCATGGTGCAGTGATGTCATGGGGCAGTGATGTCATGGGGCAGTGATGTCATGGTGCAGTGATGTCATGGTGCAGTGATGTCATGGGGCAGTGATGTCATGGGGCAGTGATGTCATGGTGCAGGGATGTCATGGTGCAGTGATGTCATGGTGCAGAGATGTCATGGTGCAGAGATGTCATGGTGCAGAGATGTCATGGTGCAGTGATGTCATGGTGCAGGGATGTCATGGTGCAGAGATGTCATGGTGCAGAGATGTCATGGTGCAGTGATGTCATGGGGCAGTGATGTCATGGGGCAGTGATGTCATGGGGCAGTGATGTCATGGGGCAGTGATGTCATGGTGCAGTGATGTCATGGGGCAGAGATGTCATGGTGTAGTGATGTCATGGGGCAGTGATGTCATGGTGCAGGGATGTCATGGTGCAGGGATGTCATGGTGCAGTGATGTCATGGGGCAGTGATGTCATGGGGCAGTGATGTCATGGGGCAGTGATGTCATGGTGCAGTGATGTCATGGTGCAGTGATGTCATGGTGCAGAAATGTCATGGTGCAGAAATGTCATGGTGCAGTGATGTCATGGTGCATAAATGTCATGGTGCAGTGATGTCATGGTGCAGTGATGTCATGGGGCAGAAATGTCATGGGGCAGTGATGTCATGGGGCAGTGATGTCATGGTGCAGTGATGTCATGGTGCAGGAATGTCATGGTGCAGAGATATCATGGGGCAGTGATGTCATGGTGCAGTGATGTCATGGGGCAGAAATGTCATGGGGCAGTGATGTCATGGTGCAGAAATGTCATGGTGCAGAGATGTCATGGTGCAGAGATGTCATGGTGCAGAGATGTCATGGGGCAGAGATGTCATGGTGCAGGGATGTCATGGTGCAGGGATGTCATGGTGCAGTGATGTCATGTTGCAGAGATGTCATGGTGCAGTGATGTCATGGTGCAGTGATGTCATGTTGCAGAGATGTCATGGTGCAGAGATGTCATGGGGCAGTGATGTCATGGGGCAGTGATGTCATGGTGCAGTGATGTCATGGGGCAGTGATGTCATGGGGCAGTGATGTCATGGGGCAGTGATGTCATGGGGCAGTGATGTCATGGTGCGGTGATGTCATGGTGCAGAAATGTCACGGTGCAGTGATGTCACGGTGCAGGGATGTCATGGGGCAGTGATGTCATGGTGCAGGGATGTCATGGTGCAGGGATGTCATGGTGCAGAGATGTCATGGTGCAGTGATGTCATGGGGCAGTGATGTCATGGGGCAGAAATGTCACGGTGCAGAAATGTCATGGTGCAGAGATGTCATGGGGCAGTGATGTCATGGGGCAGTGATGTCATGGTGCAGAAATGTCATGGGGCAGTGATGTCATGGGGCAGTGATGTCATGGGGCAGTGATGTCATGGGGCAGTGATGTCATGGGGCAGTGATGTCATGGTGCAGTGATGTCACGGTGCAGTGATGTCACGGTGCAGTGATGTCACGGTGCAGTGATGTCACGGTGCAGGAATGTCATGGGGCAGGAATGTCATGGGGCAGAGATGTCATGGTACAGTGATGTCATGGTACAGTGATGTCATGGTACAGTGATGTCATGGTACAGTGATGTCATGGTACGGTGATGTCATGGTGCAGTGATGTCATGGGGCAGTGATGTCATGGGGCAGTGATGTCATGGTACGGTGATGTCATGGTGCGGTGATGTCATGGGGCAGTGATGTCATGGGGCAGTGATGTCATGGGGCAGTGATGTCATGGTGCAGTGATGTCATGGGGCAGTGATGTCATGGTGCAGTGATGTCATGGGGCAGTGATGTCATGGGGCAGTGATGTCATGGTGCAGTGATGTCATGGGGCAGTGATGTCATGGGGCAGTGATGTCATGGGGCAGTGATGTCATGGTGCAGTGATGTCATGGGGCAGTGATGTCATGGGGCAGTGATGTCATGGTGCAGTGATGTCATGGTGCAGGGATGTCATGGGGCAGTGATGTCATGGTGCAGTGATGTCATGGGGCAGGGATGTCATGGGGCAGTGATGTCATGGTGCAGTGATGTCATGGGGCAGTGATGTCATGGGGCAGTGATGTCATGGTGCAGTGATGTCATGGGGCAGGGATGTCATGGGGCAGGGATGTCATGGGGCAGGGATGTCATGGGGCAGGGATGTCATGGTGCGGTGATGTCATCATCCCCATATAACCCCGCTGACCTTGCTGGTGTTTCGCCTTTTGGCTCCTCTGGGCTCTGGCGTACAGCACCACCTGCTGCACCACATCCAGTTGCTCCTCTAGCTGCGGGAAATGGAAGTCGGTGCACTCCTGCCCGACAGTGGCAAAATCTAGATGGGAGACAAAAAAAAATAAATCATAAGTAATAAAAATTCACAAAAAATAAATACTATAAAAACAGGAACTATACAGACGTCAGTTGGTGAGAATAAATAATACACAGCCACGCGATTTCCAAGAATCTCGAGAAACTTGCCGGAGTGTTTGTATATTTATACCCTTTATGAATAGAGCTGAATAATAAAGTTTTCCTTTCTTTGTCGCTCCATTGGGAGACCCAGACAATTGGGTGTATAGCTCATGCCTCCGGAGGCCACACAAAGTATTACACTAAAAGTGTAAACCCCTCCCCTTCTGCCTATACACCCCCCCCGTGCATCACGGGCTCCTTAGTTTACATGCTTTGTGCGAAGGAGGTCAGACATCCACGCATTAGCTCCACAGCTTAGTCAGCAGCAGCTGCTGACTATGTCGGATGGAAGAAAAGAGGGCCCATAACAGGGCCCCCAGCATGCTCCCTTCTCACCCCACTCTTGTCGGCGGTGTTGTTAAGGTTGAGGTACCCATTGCGGGTATGGAGGCTGGAGCCCACATGCTGTTTTCCTTCCCCATCCCTTGATGGGCTCTGGGGAAGTGGGATCCTATCGGTCTCCAGACACTGAGGCCGTGCTCCATCCACAGCACCTGGGGTATCTGCTGGATAAGGTGCCGAGTATCGTCAGGGACATGGCCCTGCTGCTTTGAGGTACTCTGTGTCCCCGTGGGGACCGCGCACAGAATCACTCCAGCATTGCTGGGTGTGTTAGTGCACCGGGGACCGCGGCGCTGACTGCGTTTGTGTCATCACACACTACAGCGTGCTGGTGTGCTTGGTTTACTAGAGACTACCGCCTGACCGCGCGCTGCCATTGCAACACGGCAGCGCGCCTGGGATTGTTTGTACGCCGGGGTCTTCCGCGCAGACCGAGCTTATACGCCGGCCGCGCTTATAACTTGAGTCCCCGGCTTTTCCGGCCTAGTCTCGGTCTTTTCCCGCCCCCAGGCCTGTCAGTCAGGGGAAGGGAGAGATGTTGTGCAGAACGTCAGCACTGAGGGCTGGAGCGTGCTTTGCATACTCCACCCCCCTCACTGTGCACAGTGGGGCACCAGACTCCCGCACTTTTTCGGGCACGCCCACGGCCTCCTCCTCTCCTCAGGACGCCGGCAGCCATTCCTGTCAGCTCTTCCGACGCTGGAGAGGGGAGACAAGCTCTGGGAGACCCAGGCAGCGTTTCTGGTGACCACACAACCGCTTGAGCGGTCGGTAAGCAGCACCTATGGTGCTGGCCCCACTAGTGCAGTAGTGTACATATAGATTATATCCTTATATGCTATACTTTACACTGTATGGTGCACGATTGATTTTTGGCTATATACCCTCCGGGATTGCTCAGAGGACACAACAGCATGTCGTCCACAAGAAGCAATGGTGCCAAAGCACAGACTTACTATGCTGCCTGTGCAGCATGTACGGCTATACTACCGGCAGGTTCCACTGACCCTCATTGTGTGCAATGCTCGGCCCCTGTGGCACTTTCTCAGCCGGAGCCTCTGCGAAGGGGGGCCCAGAGGGAACCACCAGCTAACACTGTCCATGTGACGGGGACAGAGTTTGCAGTTTTTACTGATAGACTTTCTGAGACTATGGCTAAGATATTAGAAGCTTTGCAGTCCAGACCGGTATCTCAGACAATGGGCACTGTGGAATCACTGCACCATGGTCCACCTCAGTTGGAGCAACAATGTCCTCCCGGGGTGTCTCATGGATCCCAGGGTGAGGTCTCTGACATGCCCCAGCATTTGCAGCAGTATGGGCACTCCAAGCTATCTCAGCGGGTCAAGCGCAGATTGACGCAATCACACGTACGTCTGCGCCGCAAGTGGCGTCCATAACCACTCAGACGACGGCATTTGCGTCCTACGCTATTAATGCCATCCTGGACTCTGCGAGCCGTACGGCGGTTGCAGCCGACAATTCGGTGGCAATACGCAGGGCATTGTGGCTACGGGAATGGAAGGCAGATTCGGCTTCCAAAAAGTGCTTAACCAGTTTGCCATTTTCTGGTGACCGTTTGTTTGGTGAGCGATTGGATGAAATAATCAAGCAATCCAAGGGAAAGGATACATCCTTACCCCAGGCCAAACCAAACATACCCCAACAGAGGAGGGGACAGTCGAGGTTTCGGTCCTTTCGGGGCGCGGGCAGGTCCCAATTCTCCTTGTCCAAAAGGCCTCAGAAGGATCAGACAAACTCCGATTCATGGCGGTCTAAGTCACGTCCTAAAAAGACCGCTGGAGGTGCCGCTACCAAAGCGGCCTCCTCATGACTTTCAGTCTCCTCACACCGCATCCTCGGTCGGTGGCAGGCTCTCCCGCTTTTGCGACACCTGGCTGCCACAGGTAAAAGACCGTTGGGTGAGAGACATTTTGTCTCACGGTTACAGGATAGAGTTCAGCTCTCGTCCTCCGACTCGATTCTTCAGGGCATCCCCGCCTCCCGAGCGATCCGATGCTCTTCTGCAGGCGGTGGACACTCTAAAGGCGGAAGGAGTGGTGGTTCCTGTTCCTCTTCAGCAACAGGGTCACGGTTTTTACTCAAACCTGTTTGTGGTTCCAAAGAAAGACGGGTCCTTCCGTCCTGTCCTGGACCTAAAACTGCTCAACAAACACGTAAAGACCAGGCGGTTCCGGATGGAATCGCTCCGCTCCGTCATCGCCTCAATGTCCCAAGGAGACTTCCTTGCATCGGTCGATATCAAAGATGCGTATCTTCACGTACCAATTGCTCCAGAGCATCAGCGCTTCCTGCGTTTCGCCATAGCAGACGAACACCTTCAGTTCGTGGCACTGCCGTTCGGCCTGGCGACAGCCCCACGGGTTTTCACCAAGGTCATGGCTACAGTAGTGGCGGTCCTTCACTCTCAGGGACACTCGGTGATCCCTTACTTAGACGATCTGCTGGTCAAGGCACCCTCTCAAGAGGCATGCCAACACAGCCTCAATGCTACTCTAGAGACTCTCCAGAGTTTCGGTTGGATCATCAATTTTCCAAAGTCAAATCTGACACCGGCCCAATCACTGACATATCTTGGCATGGAGTTTCATACTCTCTCAGCGATAGTGAAGCTTCCGCTGAACAAGCAGCGTTCACTGCAGACAGGGGTGCAATCTCTCCTTCAAGGTCAGTCACACCCCTTGAGGCGCCTCATGCACTTCCTAGGGAAGATGGTAGCAGCAATGGAGGCAGTTCCTTTTGCGCAGTTTCATCTGCGCCCACTTCAATGGGACATTCTCCGCAAATGGGACAGGAAGTCGACGTCCCTCGACAGGAACGTCTCCCTCTCCCAAGCAGCCAAAGCTTCCCTTCGGTGGTGGCTTCTTCCCACTTCATTGTCGAAGGGGAAATCCTTCCTACCCCCATCCTGGGCGGTGGTCACGACGGACGCGAGTCTGTCAGGGTGGGGAGCAGTCTTTCTCCACCACAGGGCTCAGGGTACGTGGACTCAGCAAGAGTCCTCCCTTCAGATCAATGTTCTGGAGATCAGGGCAGTGCATCTTGCCCTAAAAGCGTTCCAGCAGTGGCTGGAAGGCAAGCAGATCCGAATTCAGTCGGACAACTCCACAGCGGTGGCTTACATCAACCACCAAGGTGGGACACGCAGTCGTCAGGCTTTCCAGGAAGTTCAGCGGATTCTGCTATGGGTGGAAGCCACGGCCTCCACCATATCAGCAGTTCACATCCCGGGCGTAGAAAACTGGGAAGCAGATTTTCTCAGTCGCCAGGGCATGGACGCAGGGGAATGGTCTCTTCACCCGGACGTGTTTCAGGAGATCTGTTGCCGCTGGGGGATGCCGGACGTCGACCTAATGGCGTCCCGGCACAACAACAAGGTCACGGCATTCATGGCACGATCTCACGATCACAGAGCTCTGGCGGCAGACGCCTTAGTTCAAGATTGGTCGCAGTTTCAACTCCCTTATGTGTTTCCCCCTCTGGCACTGTTGCCCAGAGTGTTACGCAAGATCAGGGCCGACTGCCGCCACGCCATTCTCGTCGCTCCAGACTGGCCGAGAAGGTCGTGGTACCCGGATCTGTGGCATCTCACGGTGGGCCAACCGTGGGCACTGCCAGACCGTCCAGACTTGCTGTCTCAAGGGCCGTTTTTCCATCTGAATTCTGCGGCCCTCAACCTGACTGTGTGGCCATTGAGTCCTGGATCCTAGCGTCTTCAGGATTATCTCAAGAGGTCATTGCCACTATGAGACAGGCCAGGAAACCAACGACCGCCGAGATATACCACAGGACGTGGAAAATATTCCTTTCTTGGTGCTCTGATCAGGGATTTTCTCCCTGGCCATTTGCATTGCCCACTTTTCTTTCCTTTCTTCAATCAGGATTGGAAAAAGGTTTGTCGCTCGGCTCCCTTAAGGGACAAGTCTCAGCGCTCTCTGTGTTCTTTCAGAAGCGTCTTGCCAGGCTTTCTCAGGTACGCACGTTCCTGCAGGGGGTTTGTCACATTGTTCCTCCTTACAGGCGGCCGTTAGAACCCTGGGATCTGAATAGGGTGCTGATGGCTCTTCAGAAGGCACCCTTTGAACCTTTGAAAGATATTTCTCTTTCTCGCCTTTCGCAGAAAGTGGTCTTCCTAGTAGCAGTCACCTCACTTCGGAGAGTGTCTGAGCTAGCAGCGCTGTCATGCAAAGCCCCTTTCCTGGTGTTTCACCAGGACAAGGTGGTGCTGTGCCCGGTTCCGGAATTCCTTCCTAAGGTGGTATCCCCCTTTCATCTCAATCAGGATATCTCCTTGCCTTCTTTTTGTCCTCATCCAGTTCATCAATGTGAAAGGGATTTGCATTTGTTAGATCTGGTGAGAGCACTCAGAATCTACATTTCCCGCACGGCGCCCCTGCGCCGCTCGGATGCACTCTTTGTCCTTGTCGCTGGTCAGCGTAAGGGGTCACAGGCTTCCAAATCCACCCTGGCTCGGTGGATCAAGGAACCAATTCTCGAAGCCTACCGTTCTTCTGGGCTTCCGGTTCCCTCAGGGCTAAAGGCCCATTCTACCAGAGCCGTGGGTGCGTCCTGGGCTTTACGGCACCAGGCGACGGCTCAGCAGGTGTGCCAGGCGGCTACCTGGTCGAGCCTGCACACTTTCACCAAACACTATCAGGTGCATGCCTATGCTTCGGCGGATGCCAGCCTAGGTAGACGAGTCCTTCAGGCGGCGGTTGCCCACCTGTAGGAACGGGCCGTTTTACGGCTCTATTATGAGGTATTATTTTACCCACCCAGGGACTGCTTTGGGACGTCCCAATTGTCTGGGTCTCCCAATGGAGCGACAAAGAAGAAGGGAATTTTGTTTACTTACCGTAAATTCCTTTTCTTCTAGCTCCAATTGGGAGACCCAGCACCCGCCCTGTTGTTTTTTCGTGTACACATGTTGTTCATGTTGAATGGTTTCAGTTCTCCGAGATTCTTCGGATTGAAGTTACTTTAAACCAATTTATTTGCTTTCCTCCTTCTTGCTTTTGCACTAAAACTGAGGAGCCCGTGATGCACGGGGGGTGTATAGGCAGAAGGGGAGGGGCTTTACACTTTTAGTGTAATACTTTGTGTGGCCTCCGGAGGCATGAGCTATACACCCAATTGTCTGGGTCTCCCAATTGGAGCTAGAAGAAAAGGAATTTACGGTAAGTAAACAAAATTCCCTTCTTCCTGCAGCCACCACTAGAGGGAGCTCCCTGCACACAGATAACGTCTTAATAGCACGGTGAGCTCTAAAGCTCCATCTAGTGGCAGCTGCAGGAAGTTCGGTAATGTCATTTTTCTGTCGTCGCACCTCCCAGACAAAATGCAATAACGAGCAATCAAAATGTTATACGTACCCCCAAGTGGTGCCGATAAAAACTACCACTCGCCACGCAAAAAACAAGCCCTCGCCCAGAAACATATTTTTAAGAGGGGGGGCATCAGGATAGGTGTCAGAGCGCCGCTCACCTCTTTTGATGCCGCTGTAGGAGTTTATGCGGTTGTCCACCAGCAGGACCAGGCCGCACAGCGAGGCGGAGTACAGGGACAGGGCGGTCTGCAGGCGGTGCAGCTTCACCCCGCTGCGGTGGTTACGCTTGTGCCGGCAGAAGTCCAGCATGTCGGCCCGCAGCAGCCTCAGGTTGTGCATGGTCTTCAGCTGAGCACCTGGAGAGAAGGCGAGGAGTGATGTGACTACCACCGGACCACCAGGGACGTCATTAGGGGGTCATAACCGCTCTTACCCAAGTGTATGGTGAAGCTCTCCTCCATCTGCTCCCGCTCCTCATACAGGGGCTGACCGGCCGATTCCTGGAAACAGTTCGGCTGCACTTTGATTTCGTCACTATGAAAGAACACACAACCAAGAATGTGAAGCCTTAAGGATTTAAAGGGGGTTGTCCACTTTTTTTTTTTTTACAAAAAAAGTGAAGAAATGTATTAAAAGTAACATTTTTTGTAAAAATTTGCCACTGTTCGCCTTGATTAAAGAATGAGTAAACTGAGGATCTATCAGTGAGCTCATTCTAAGGGGCTGACAGGCGTTTGTAGCCCCCTTATGTGTCTTTTTAGCTTGTAGCCCCCTTATGTATCTTTTTAGAGTTTGTAGCCCCCTTATGTGTCTTTTTAGAGCTTGTAGCCCCCTTATGTGTCTTTTTAGAGTTTGTAGCCCCCTTATGTGTCTTTTTAGAGTTTGTAGCCCCTTATGTGTCTTTTTAGAGTTTGTAGCCCCCTTATGTGTCTTTTTAGAGTTTGTAGCCCCCTTATGTATCTTTTTAGAGTTTGTAGCCCCCTTATGTATCTTTTTAGAATTTGTAGCCCCCTTATGTGTATTTTCTAGAGTTTGTAGCCCCCTTATGTGTCTTTTTTAGAGTTTGTAGCCCCCTTATGTGTCTTTTTTAGAGTTTGTAGCCCCCTTATGTGCCTTTTTAGAGTTTGTAGCCCCCTTATGTGTCTTGTTTTGAGCTGATGGGCTGATTTATCACCATGGACCACATCAAATTAAATGTGCAAAAGGCCTGTAAATGCATAATGGTGCAAAATGGCAAAAATTATTATTTTTGCCCCAATTACAGGCCTCAGATAGGTCATCAATATCAAACCTTTGGGGTCCGACACTTGGCACCCCGACCAATCAGATGTAAGGAGGTCCTGTGGCAGCCAGTGTATAGAGAGCACAATCAGAACAGCACAGCGCCATGTGCTGCATAGTGGCCGTTCTCAGGTACTGCAGCTCAGATCACATTTACTTCAATAGCAGCTGAACTGCAATATGGGAGTGGCCACTATACAGTGATCAGATCAGGGGTGCTGCGTACACTGTGTATCTTCTGATCAGCGAGGGACCCCCATCAGTTTGATATTCTAAGGGTCCTGGATAACTTTTACAGGCTTTTTGGTTTTCTTCACACTCAACTTTGATGTGGTCTGTGGTCAACAATGAGCTGAGAAAAAGACAGGTAAGAGTTAGAAGAGCTCCCTGATGGATTCTCAGTTAACTCATTCTGCAGCCATTAATGGACAGTGACGCACAGAGGCTACAGAAGGTAAATGGCGAAACATTTTTAACGAAACCCAATTCCAAAAATGAATTTTAGCCCCAATTTAGTGTTTTTAAGTAAATACAAAATGGTATAAGTAAAGGAAAGGGGTTTGGAGGGTTCTCGGATTCCTGTTGTCATTTGGCAGTACAGCCCCCGCTCCTGTACTATAGGACATGTCTGCAGGGCTATGGTGCTACAGTATAAGGCTCAGTAAAAAAAAAAAAAAAGAGTATTCCTTGTGTTTAATAGGTTTTATGCTTTTGGGGTTTTTATTACTGCGCCCCCAAAACATGTAAAAAAAAAATATATCACAATCTATGTGATCTCATCCCCCATAACATTTTAAATCTGTTTTCGGGGCTCCAAGTCTCTTGCTCTATAACTCGCCATCCACTCTTTTTCCAGTGGGCCCATCCTCTTCATCAGCGTTCTGCCAGCTCTATAGGAGTTGGGACTGCCTTTCCCTCAATTCCCAGCATAATCCTGCCATGGACTAAAAGCCCAGCGCTCACTTATATCTGTATGTGAGAAGACGAGTGCCCACCTCCTGAAGAGATAAAGCCCCCCCACTTTCTCTAATCGGACTTGGTCCTGCTCCTTTAAGCAATACTGATATGTGCTGTATGTCTTTCGTCACCCGGTGTACACGTCCCCTCCCCAGAATGGCAGTGACCCCCTTTTTTCCAGTTTGTTCTCACCTGATGAAGCTGTTATTGGGGTTCTTCAGGTCCTGGTGCAGCTTTATCACCCACTCCTGATACTCCTGCTTCTGGATGGTGGACAGCTGCTTCAGTTCTGTGCTCCATTTGTTTTCTAGAATCTGTAATAATAACATAAGACAACGTCAATGGTTCCTCCTCAGGATAATCACAGGTATATTGCCATGGTGGGCTCTGGGGGTCCTGGATAGACCCCTGGCTGCAATTATGTAGTGCGGTGTGAAAGGGCTGAGTCTGACCACCTAGATGCTATGGCCACTAATGACTGTGGCGTCTTAGGGGGTTTAACCCTCAGGACTGGAGTCTTCTCTGATCACAGCTGTTGCTGCGGGACATTAGAGATTTCCTGAGCTGATGGTATTGAGGACCTCTGTCTAATATAGAGAGGTCCTGAGTGTCTATGATCTCCTAAATAGGACTCAAGGACAAGGGTGCGACACACCGGACCGAAGGACAAGGGTGCGACACACCGGACCAAAGGACAAGGGTGCGACACACCGGACCAAAGGACAAGGGTGCGACACACCGGACCAAAGGACAAGGGTGCGACACACCGGACCAAAGGACAAGGGTGCGACACACCGGACCAAAGGACAAGGGTGCGACACACCGGACCAAAGGACAAGGGTGCGACACACCGGACCAAAGGACAAGGGTGCGACACACCGGACCAAAGGACAAGGGTGCGACACACCGGACCAAAGGACAAGGGTGCGACACACCGGACCAAAGGACAAGGGTGCGACACACCGGACCAAAGGACAAGGGTGCGACACACCGGACCAAAGGACAAGGGTGCGACACACCGGACCAAAGGACAAGGGTGCGACACACCGGACCAAAGGACAAGGGTGCGACACACCGGACCAAAGGACAAGGGTGCGACACACCGGACCAAAGGACAAGGGTGCGACACACCGGACCAAAGGACAAGGGTGCGACACACCGGACCAAAGGACAAGGGTGCGACACACCGGACCAAAGGACAAGGGTGCGACACACCGGACCAAAGGACAAGGGTGCGACACACCGGACCAAAGGACAAGGGTGCGACACACCGGACCAAAGGACAAGGGTGCGACACACCGGACCAAAGGACAAGGGTGCGACACACCGGACCAAAGGACAAGGGTGCGACACACCGGACCAAAGGACAAGGGTGCGACACACCGGACCAAAGGACAAGGGTGCGACACACCGGACCACAGGACAAGGGTGCGACACACCGGACCAAAGGACAAGGGTGCGACACACCGGACCAAAGGACAAGGGTGCGACACACCGGACCAAAGGACAAGGGTGCGACACACCGGACCAAAGGACAAGGGTGCGACACACCGGACCAAAGGACAAGGGTGCGACACACCGGACCAAAGGACAAGGGTGCGACACACCGGACCAAAGGACAAGGGTGCGACACACCGGACCAAAGGACAAGGGTGCGACACACCGGACCAAAGGACAAGGGTGCGACACACCGGACCAAAGGACAAGGGTGCGACACACCGGACCAAAGGACAAGGGTGCGACACACCGGACCAAAGGACAAGGGTGCGACACACCGGACCAAAGGACAAGGGTGCGACACACAGGACCAAAGGACAAGGGTGCGACACACAGGACCAAAGGACAAGGGTGCGACACACAGGACCAAAGGACAAGGGTGCGACACACAGGACCAAAGGACAAGGGTGCGACACACAGGACCAAAGGACAAGGGTGCGACACACAGGACCAAAGGACAAGGGTGCGACACACAGGACCAAAGGACAAGGGTGCGACACACAGGACCAAAGGACAAGGGTGCGACACACAGGACCAAAGGACAAGGGTGCGACACACAGGACCAAAGGACAAGGGTGCGACACACAGGACCAAAGGACAAGGGTGCGACACACAGGACCAAAGGACAAGGGTGCGACACACAGGACCAAAGGACAAGGGTGCGACACACAGGACCAAAGGACAAGGGTGCGACACACAGGACCAAAGGACAAGGGTGCGACACACAGGACCAAAGGACAAGGGTGCGACACACAGGACCAAAGGACAAGGGTGCGACACACAGGACCAAAGGACAAGGGTGCGACACACAGGACCAAAGGACAAGGGTGCGACACACAGGACCAAAGGACAAGGGTGCGACACACAGGACCAAAGGACAAGGGTGCGACACACAGGACCAAAGGACAAGGGTGCGACACACAGGACCAAAGGACAAGGGCGCGACACACAGGACCAAAGGACAAGGGCGCGACACACAGGACCAAAGGACAAGGGCGCGACACACAGGACCAAAGGACAAGGGCGCGACACACAGGACCAAAGGACAAGGGCGCGACACACAGGACCCAAGGACAAGGGTGCGACATAGAGGACCCAAGGACAAGGGTGCGACATAGAGGACCCAAGGACAAGGGTGCGACACAGAGGACCCAAGGACAAGGGTGCGACATAGAGGACCCAATGACAAGGGTGCGACATACAAGACCCAAGGACAAGGGTGCGACATAGAGGACCCAATGACAAGGGTGCGACATACAGGACCCAAGGACAAGGGTGCGACATACAGGACCCAAGGACAAGGGTGCAACATACAAGACCCAAGGACAAGGGTGCGACACAGAGGACCAAAGGACAAGGGTGCGACATACAAGACCCAAGGACAAGGGTGCGACATAGAGGACCCAAGGACAAGCGTGCGACACAGAGGACCCAAGGACAAGGGTGCGACACAGAGGACCCAAGGACAAGGGTGCGACATACAAGACCCAAGGACAAGGGTTTTACATATAGAACCTAAGGACAAGGGTGCGAAATAGAAAACCTAAGGACAAGGGTGCGACATAGAGGACGTCTTACGTTACCTGCTGAGACTCAAAATGTTGAGCAGCTACTGAGTTGACATCATGGTCACTTAGTGACTTCCCCAATTCTTGCATCACTTTGTTCATCTCTGAGCCTTGCCTGTACGGAAAAGATCGGCAATTATTTCACCATTTGATATTTTGTTAATATATCCGAGTAGTGACCAGAGCGGGGTTTTATAACACAGAAATCACCAATAATAATATACTTGCCTGCTGCCACCACTAGAGGGAGCTTACTGTATACAATAACTCTATTGAAAAGCAAGTACAAAGAGCTCCCACTAGTGGTGGTTGCAGAAAGAAACTTATGTATTTCTATGGAAGAAGCGCCCCCTAGTGGTGGCTGAAAAAAACCCTGATACTTTTCCTGTATCCCTATGAAAAAAGCTCCCCCTAGTGGTGGCTGTAGAAAGAAACTTATGTATGTCTATGTATGAAAACCTCCTGGTGGTGGCTGCAGATAGAAACGTATCATGCATCTCTATGGAGAAACTCCCACTAGTGGTGGCTGCAGAAAAAAAATTATCCTGTAACTTTATAGTGGAAGTTGCCCCTAGTGATGGATTTAGGAAGAAAACTATGAATCTCTATGGAAGAAGCTCCCCCTAGAGGTGGCTGTAGAAAGTAACTTACAGTTAGGTCCAGAAATATTTGGACAGTGACACAAGTTTTGTTATTTTAGCTGTTTACAAAAACATGTTCAGAAATACAATTATATATATAATATGGGCTGAAAGTGCACACTCCCAGCTGCAATATGAGAGTTTTCACATCCAAATCGGAGAAAGGGTTTAGGAATCATAGCTCTGTAATGCATAGCCTCCTCTTTTTCAAGGGACCAAAAGTAATTGGACAAGGGACTCTAAGGGCTGCAATTAACTCTGAAGGCGTCTCCCTCGTTAACCTGTAATCAATGAAGTAGTTAAAAGGTCTGGGGTTGATTACAGGTGTGTGGTTTTGCATTTGGAAGCTGTTGCTGTGACCAGACAACATGCGGTCTAAGGAACTCTCAATTGAGGTGAAGCAGAACATCCTGTGGCTGAAAAAAAAGAAAAAATCCATCAGAGAGATAGCAGACATGCTTGGAGTAGCAAAATCAACAGTCAAGTACATTCTGAGAAAAAAGGAATTGACTGGTGAGCTTGGGAACTCAAAAAGGCCTGGGCGTCCACGGATGACAACAGTGGTGGATGATCGCCGCATACTTTCTTTGGTGAAGAAGAACCCGTTCACAACATCAACTGAAGTCCAGAACACTCTCAGTGAAGTAGGTGTATCTGTCTCTAAGTCAACAGTAAAGAGAAGACTCCATGAAAGTAAATACAAAGGGTTCACATCTAGATGCAAACCATTCATCAATTCCAAAAATAGACAGGCCAGAGTTAAATTTGCTGAAAAACACCTCATGAAGCCAGCTCAGTTCTGGAAAAGTATTCTATGGACAGATGAGACCAAGATCAACCTGTACCAGAATGATGGGAAGAAAAAAGTTTGGAGAAGAAAGGGAACGGCACATGATCCAAGGCACACCACATCCTCTGTAAAACATGGTGGAGGCAACGTGATGGCATGGGCATGCATGGCTTTCAATGGCACTGGGTCACTTGTGTTTATTGATGACATAACAGCAGACAAGAGTAGCCAAATGAATTCTGAAGTGTACCGGGATATACTTTCAGCCCAGATTCAGCCAAATGCCGCAAAGTTGATCGGACGGCGCTTCATAGTACAGATGGACAATGACCCCAAGCATACAGCCAAAGCTACCCAGGAGTTCATTAGTGCAAAAAAGTGGAAAATTCTGCAATGGCCAAGTCAATCACCAGATCTTAACCCAATTTGAGCATGCATTTCACTTGCTCAAATCCAGACTTAAGGGTATGTGCGCACGTTGCTTTTTACCTGCTTTTTACCTGCTTTTTTGTTGCTTTTTCTTCTGCGCTGTTTAATGCCAAAATGGATGTGTTCTTCTATTCAAGCAAAGTCTATGGGAATTTGGGTTTCTTGTTCACACTATGTTGTTCAAAATGCTGCCTTTTTGAGGCAGAACTTTGGTCAAAAACTCAGCTTTTGAAAGAAGCAACATGTCAATTGTTTTTGCCATTTGGGTTTTGCACTGCAAAGCTGAGTCTTTGACCAAAGTTCTGCCACAAAAAGGCAGCATTTTGAACAACATAGTGTGAACAAGAAACCCAAATTCCCATAGACTTTGCTTGAATAGAAGAACACATCCATTTTGGCATTAAACAGCGCAGAAGAAAAAGCAACAAAAAAGCAGGTAAAAAGCAGGTAAAAAGCAACGTGCGCACATACCCTAAGACGGAAAGACCCACAAACAAGCAAGACCTGAAGGCTGCGGCTGTAAAGGCCTGGCAAAGCATTAAGAAGGAGGAAACCCAGCGTTTGGTGATGTCCATGGGTTCCAGACTTAAGGCAGTGATTGCCTCCAAAGGATTCGCAACAAAATATTGAAAATAAAAATATTTTGTTTGGGTTTGGTTTATTTGTCCAATTACTTTTGACCTCCTAAAATGTGGAGTGTTTGTAAAGAAATGTGACAATTCCTACAATTTCTATCAGATATTTTTGATCAAACCTTCAAATTAAACGTTACAATCTGCACTTGAATTCTGTTGTAGAGGTTTCATTTCAAATCCAATGTGGTGGCATGCAGAGCCCAACTCGCCAAAATTGTGTCACTGTCCAAAGATTTCTGGACCTAACTGTATGTACACCTATGGAGGAAGCTCCCCCTAGTGGTGGCTGAAAAAAATAAAAAATATATACTTTTCCAGTATCGTATGGAGAAAGCTCCCCCTAGTGGTGACTACAGAAAGAAACTTATGCATGTCTATGGAGGAAGCTCCCCCTAGTGGTGACTACAGAAAGAAACTTATGCATGTCTATGGAGAAAGCTCCCCCTAGTGGTGGCTGCAGAAAGAAACTTATGAATGTCTATGGAGGAAGCTCCCCCTAGTGGTGGCTGCAGAAAGAAACTTATGCATGTCTATGGAGGAAGCTCCCCCTAGTGGTGGCTGCAGAAAGTAACTTATGCATGTCTATGGAGGAAGCTCCCTATAGTGGTGACTACAGAAAGAAACTTATGAATGTCTATGGAGGAAGCTCCCCCTAGTGGTGGCTGCAGAAAGAAACTTATGCATGTCTATGGAGAAATCTCCCCCTAGTGGTGACTACAGAAAGAAACTTATGAATGTCTATGGAGGAAGCTCCCCCTAGTGGTGGCTGCAGAAAGAAACCTATGAATGTCTATGGAGGAAGCTCCCTATAGTGGTGACTGCATAAAGAAACTTATGAATGTCTATGGAGGAAGCTCCCCCTAGTGGTGGCTGCAGAAAGTAACTTATGCATGTCTATGGAGGAAGCTCCCCCTAGTGGTGGCTGCAGAAAGTAACTTATGCATGTCTATGGAGGAAGCTCCCCCTAGTGGTGGCTGCAGAAAGTAACTTATGCATGTCTATGGAGGAAGCTCCCCCTAGTGGTGGCTGCAGAAAGTAACTTATGCATGTCTATGGAGGAAGCTCCCCCTAGTGGTGGCTGCAGAAAGAAACCTATGAATGTCTATGGAGGAAGCTCCCCCTAGTGGTGACTGCATAAAGAAACTTATGAATGTCTATGGAGGAAGCTCTCCCTAGTGGTGGCTGCAGAAAGACACTTATGTATCTCTATGAAGGAGGCTCCCCCTAGTGGTGGCTGCAGAAAGAAAGTTATGCATGTCTATGGAGGAAGCTCCCCCTAGTGGTGGCTGCAGAAAGTAACTTATGCATGTCTATGGAGGAAGCTCCCCCTAGTGGTGGCTACAGAAAGACACTTATGTATCTCTATGGAGGAGGCAGAAAGAACGTTATGCATGTCTATGGAGGAAGCTCCCCCTAGTGGTGGCTGCAGAAAGTAACTTATGCATGTCTATGGAGGAAGCTCCCCCTAGTGGTGGCTGCAGAAAGAAACTTATGCATGTCTATGGAGGAAGCTCCCCCTAGTGGTGGCTGCAGAAAGAAAGTATGTATCTCTATGGAGGAGGCTCCCCCTAGTGGTGGCTGCAGAAAAAAACGTATGCATGTCTATGGAGGAAGCTCCCCCTAGTGGCGACTGCAGAAAGAATATTATCCTATATCTTTATAGAGGATGTTCCCCCTCGTGGTGGCTTTAGGAAGAAAACTATGAATTTCTATGGAGGAAGCACCCCATAGTGGTGACTGCAAAAAGAAAACTTATGTAAATCTGTGGAGGAGGCTCCCCCTAGTGGTGGCTGCAGAGAGAACCTTATCATGTATCTCTATGGAGGAAGCTCCCCCTAGTGGTGGCTGCAGGTGGTCATAACTGTATCATTTAACTCCATCCTGATCATAATAAGGGAGTTTCATTATATTATTGGCTAAAACTTAAAGGGGTTGCCCACCTTTGGGGAACAATATCTTTTTTTATACTTAAAAGCATGTATTTGGGGGCTAAAATAATCTTTGCAATTCAGTTTCATTAAAAGTCTCTTTGTTTTACGGCACGTTGAAGTCTGTGGTCATTAATCAGCTGAGGAAAAGACAGATACAAGAGTTACAAACGTTCCATCTTCCAATCTGAGTGAGCTCACTGACGGATTCTCAGTTAACTCATTCTGCAGCCAGGAATACACCGCGCTCCACAGAGGCTATAGAAGGTACACCGGGCAAAATATTTATTGAAACCCAGTCGCAAAAAATATTTTAAACCCCAATTGGATGCATTTAGGGAAAAAAAAGTCCCCAAAGTTGGAGAACCCCTTTAATAAATAAAGTCACCTCTCCCGTAACTTCTTCAGCTCCACGTCTCGCTCCCCCAGGAGCTCGGAGATGCTGACGAAGTAGTTGTGTTCCAGGTTGAGAAGAGTTTCGGAGGCCGGAGAGTGGATGAGGTCGTGATAAATGTCGGCGAAGTCCTCGTCCTGGTTGGGCTCCTCCGGGCGGGCGTGCTCCAGGGTGGTCTGCGGGGGGGGGGGAGGTTTAGGCCAGATTAGATATCGCGCCCGTCCTCGTCCTCGCGCACCTACGCTCCAGCCGGGCACGCGCACCTACGCTCCTGTCAAGCACGCGCACCTCCGCTCCAGCCAAGCACGCGCACCTCCGCTCCAGCCAAGCACGCGCACCTACGCTCCAGCCGGGCACGCGCACCTACGCTCCTGTCAAGCACGCGCACCTACGCTCCTGTCAAGCACGCGCACCTACGCTCCTGTCAAGCACGCGCACCTACGCTCCTGTCAAGCACGCGCACCTACGCTCCTGTCAAGCACGCGCACCTACGCTCCTGTCAAGCACGCGCACCTACGCTCCTGTCAAGCACGCGCATCTACGCTCCAGCCAAGCACGCGCACCTACGATCCTGTCAAGCCCGCGCACCTACGCTCCTGTCAAGCCCGCGCACCTACGCTCCTGTCAAGCCCGCGCACCTACGCTCCAGCCAAGAACGCGCACCTACGCTCCAGCCAAGAACGCGCACCTACGCTCCTGCCAAGCACGCGCACCTACGCTCCTGCCAAGCACGCGCACCTACGCTCCTGCCAAGAACGCGCACCTACGCTCCTGCCGGGCACGCGCACCTACTCTACAGCCGGGCGCGCCCACTTACTCTACAGCCGGGCGCGCCCACTTACTCTACAGCCGGGCGCGCCCACTTACTCTACAGCCGGGCGCGCCCACTTACTCTACAGCCGGGCGCGCCCACTTACTCTACAGCCGGGCGCGCCCACTTACTCTACAGCCGGGCGCGCCCACTTACTCTACAGCCGGGCGCGCCCACTTACTCTACAGCCGGGCGCGCCCACTTACTCTACAGCCGGGCGCGCCCACTTACTCTACAGCCGGGCGCGCCCACTTACTCTACAGCCGGGCGCGCCCACTTACTCTACAGCCGGGCGCGCCCACTTACTCTACAGCCGGGCGCGCCCACTTACTCTACAGCCGGGCGCGCCCACTTACTCTACAGCCGGGCGCGCCCACTTACTCTACAGCCGGGCGCGCCCACTTACTCTACAGCCGGGCGCGCCCACTTACTCTACAGCCGGGCGCGCCCACTTACTCTACAGCCGGGCGCGCCCACTTACTCTACAGCCGGGCGCGCCCACTTACTCTACAGCCGGGCGCGCCCACTTACTCTACAGCCGGGCACGCGCACCTACACTCCAGCCGGGCACGCGCACCTCTGCTATATTTGAGCATGCGCACCTCCGCCCCATCCCAGCGTGCTCAGCTCCACTTTATTTGAGCATGCACACCTCTGCCATATTCAATATGGGGATGAAATGCCCTGTTCTCGTTCAGGGGGGCCTCAGCTTTCGGGCCCCAGGCAATCAGAAGATATCCGCTGTCCAGTGACAGGAAACTTTTTACTTTGGGTATAATCCTTTCATTTCAACATCTGATGGTGTCATAAACTGAGCCCCCGGCCCTGACGTAGAGACCCTCACATCAGCATCACTCTCCGCTCTCCAGGATTATAGTTCTCCTGCACTGATACACTGTAACAAACTGCAGCCGTGACACCAAGTGCAAATTCAAAACTATAGGTTTCCACTTTCCGCAGCGATCAGAGATCTTGCACAGCCGATGTGGCGGGTTTTTCGGCCCCTGTGCTGCGCTCAGTCCTTAGTCCTCACCTCTTTATAGGATTTCATCCAGGTATTGGCCAAGGCGCCGGCGTCCACCTGCCCCGAGCGCACCGCCTCCAGCGCCTGCTCCGCGTCTCGGTCGAAATCTTTAATGGTTTCCTCCTCCACAAACCGGCTCAGACGTTTCTTTAGGTCTGTGGCAAGGAGAGAGAGAATAAAATAATGAAGGGTTAATACAACATGACTCCCATAGAATGAAGAGGAAGAGGAAGAGGGAGGGGACCGGTCTGTGACACAAACACGTCCGTCTGTAAAGGGGACCCCCGCTCATGAGAAGGCGCTGACTAACTGAGGGAGTCGCAGGAGCCCCACATTAGGAGCCCCGACTCACAGTATACGGTATGTGTGGCCCGAGCCCACGGAAATAAAAGCGGGACGTCTGCATGGGGGCAGAATTTACTTATGGGGTCTGCAGCGCCCTCTAGCTTTTAATTAAGAGGGCCTTTAGTTTTATTCATTCTTTATACTGCCAAACCATACACATATACCACCATAGTACCCACGTAATACTGTGATAGGGACCCTCATTTACCATATTGTACCCACATAATACTGCCATGTAGTACACTGCTCTCATACTGTGCTCAAATAACTCGAGTACCCACATCATACTGCCAAACCATGCACATATAAGACCACCATAGTGCCCACGTTATACTGTGATAGCGACCCTCATATACCATATTGCACCCACATAATACTGCCATGTAGTACACTGCTCTCATACTGTGCTCAAATAACTCGAGTACCCACATCATACTGCCAAACCATGCACATATAAGACCACCATAGTGCCCACGTTATACTGTGATAGCGACCCTCATATACCATATTGCACCCACATAATACTGCCATGTAGTACACTGCTCTCATACTGTGCTCAAATAACTCGAGTACCCACATCATACTGCCAAACCATGCACATATAAGACCACCATAGTGCCCATGTTATACTGTGATAGCGACCCTCATATACCATATTGCACCCACATAAAAGGAGCCGAAATATTCACATCATGCAGTGCTCACATAATGCTGCCACAGCGTCTCCACCGCACTCCAGAGTCAAAAAATAAAACCTCAGAGCACCCAAGTGATAGTGCTATAGGGTGCCTATATAATAGTGCCATACAGTGCCAAAATAATGACATATTTAGTGACGAGATGTAAATGATGCCAGCCCACCAGAAAGAAAGACCAAAGGGGGAGTTGCATGGATGGGAGAGGGGGAGGAGGGGTGCATGGATTCGAGAGGGGGACGGGGATGCATGGATTCGAGAGGGGGAGGGGGGGTGCATGGATGGGAGGGGGGGGTGCATGGATTCGAGAGGGGGACGGGGATGCATGGATTCGAGAGGGGGAGGGGGGGTGCATGGATGGGAGGGGGGGGTGCATGGATTCGAGAGGGGGACGGGGATACATGGATTCGAGAGGGGGAGGGGGGTGCATGGATGGGAAGAGGGGGGTGCATGGATTCGAGAGGGGGACGGTGATGCATGGATTCGAGAGGGGGACGGGGGTGCATGGATTCGAGAGGGGGAGGGGGTGCATGGATGGGGGAGGGGGGTGCATGGATGGGAGAAGGGGAGGGGGGGTGCATGGATGCGAGAGGGGGAGGGGGGGTGCATGGATGCGAGAGGGGGGGGTGCATGGATGCAAGAGGGGGAGGGGGGGTGCATGGATGGGAAGGGGGTGTGCATGGATGGGAGGAGAGTGCATAGATGGGAGAGGGGGAGAGCATGGATGGGAGAGGGGGAGTGCATAGATGGGAGAGGGGGAGTGCATAGATGGGAGAGGGGGAGTGCATAGATGGGAGAGGGGGTGCAAAGATGGGAGGGGGGCGCATGGATGGGAGGAGGGTAGGGGGTGCATGGATGTAAGGGGGGAGGGGGGAGGGGGGTGCATGGATGTAAGGGAGGGGGGGGTGCATGGATGTAAGGGGGGAGGGTGCATGGATGGGAGGGGGGAGGGGGGGTGCATGGATGGGAGGGAGGGGTATATGGATGTGAGGGGGGGTGCATTAGGGGAGGGGTGGGGGTGGATCGGTGGCAGGGCCCACGCTGGGGGGTTAAGTGCGGAACAAGTGCCGTTTAGATGCCGCTGTTTGACATTGATGCAGAGCTGCAGACAGAGGTGGCAGCCTGTACTCAGCGCAGCGGCGCCCATCCTGGGCACTGTGCAAGCTCCAGAGGACACTGTGAGCGCAGAATCACCTTGCTCTACAAAGCACGGCAGCTCGTGCAGGAGCATCAGACGCCCGTGTAGGTGATCCAGGTTCTCCTGCACCGGAAACTGCAGCGGGACGGTGAGAACAAAACTCTGAGCCCCCGCCAGGAACCTGTACTCGAAATCCCGCTCTGTGTAACAAGACTTCCCTTTACCGGGCTTCATTGTGAGTTCAGCTGGAAAAAAAAATAATAAAACACTGCTCAGTGCATGGAAAACTGGAGACAATTCCTCATACATTTCTAAATAACTCCTTGCTGTCAGCTCTGGAGTACAGCACAGTGACTGCACCAGCAGAATAGAGAGTGCAGCTCTGGAGGATAATACAGGATGTAACTCAGGATCAGTACAGGATAATTAATGTAATGTATGTACACAGTGACTGCACCAGCAGAATAGTGAGTGCAGCTCTGGAGGATAATACAGGATGTAACTCAGGATCAGTACAGGATAAGTAATGTAATGTATGTACACAGTGACTGCACCAGCAGAATAGGGAGTGCAGCTCTGGAGTATAATACAGGATGTAACTCAGGATCAGTACAGGATAAGTAATGTAATGTATGTACACAGTGACTGCAGCAGCAGAATAGTGAGTGCAGCTCTGGAGTATAATAGAAGATGTAACTCAGGATCAGTACAGGATAAGTAATGTAATGTATGTACACAGTGACTGCACCAGCAGAATAGTGAGTGCAGCTCTGGAGTATAATACAGGATGTAACTCAGGATCAGTACAGGATCAGTAATGTTATGTATGTACACAGTGACGGCACCAGCAGAATAGTGAGTGCAGCTCTAGTGTATAAAACAGGATGTACCTCAGGATCAGTAATGTAATGTATGTACACAGTGACTGCAGCAGCAGAATAGTGAGTGCAGCTCTGGAGTATAATAGAAGATGTAACTCAGGATCAGTACAGGATAAGTAATGTAATGTATGTACACAGTGACTGCAGCAGCAGAATAGTGAGTGCAGCTCTGGAGTATAATACAGGATGTAACTCAGGATCAGTACAGGATCAGTAATGTTATGTATGTACACAGTGACTGCACCAGCAGAATAGTGAGTGCAGCTCTGGAGTATAATACAGGAGGTAACTCAGGATCAGTACAGGATCAGTAATGTAATGTATGTACACAGTGACTGCACCAGCAGAATAGTGAGTGCAGCTCTGGAGTATAATACAGGAGGTAACTCAGGATCAGTACAGGATAAGTAATGTAATGTATGTACACAGTGACTGCACCAGCAGAATAGTGAGTGCAGCTCTGGAGGATAATACACTGCTGCTGTGGCTCACCACCTGCAGATGCTCCCAGAGCTGTTACACGGCTGACTAGCGCCCCCTGGCTTTGGACATCGCCCAACACCGCCGTATTGCCAAATTTGATTGACAGCTGGAGGTTCTGCCTCGATAGCATGAATCTCCCGCAGCAGGACAGCGCCCCCTGGTGTGCCCCTCACTCACTACAGCCTGTACCTGCTCCGCAGCCGCCGCCGGGGCTCCGTGTTGTGAGTGCGGGGACGTCTCCTACCGGACGCTACTTCACATCCACAGCATCTTCACAGCGATAGAAGACAGGAGCCATCTTTCCGGATGAGCCTGCGCAGACTACGGGTGGCGACTGAGACCAAACCAGCGCGGTGGAACGCATCAGCAGCCGCTCAGCTCTAGATCACCATCTAGCGGTCACATCACATATTGCAGGCAGCATAAGATCTCTGCTGTCAGTCAATGCTTTCCTTCCCGTGAATAAAAATTGACTGGTGTCATCAGGATGTGTAATGTGACCTCAGCTTGGATTTACTGCTTTTCCACAAGGGGCCGCACTGGAGATCCTCAGCATTTACAGTATATCATAAGAAGTGAGTACACCTTTCCATGGGACAACACTTTAATACACTGTACAGTAAACCGCTGGCAACAAAAGTGAGTACACCCCTAAGTGAAAATGGCCAAATTGTGCCCAATTAGCCATTTTTCCTCCCCGGTGTCATGTGACTCATTAGTGCTAGTGAATAGGGAGCAGGGGTGTTACATTTGGTGTTCTCTCTCACACACTCTCTCATACTGGTCACTGGAAGCTCAACATGGCTCCTCATGGCAAAGAATTCTCTGAGGATTTGAAAAAAAGAATTGTTGCCCTACATAAAGATGGCCGAAGCTGTAACACGATTGTCAGCACCCTGAGACTGAGCTGCAGCACAGTGGCCAAGACCATCCAGAGGTATAACAAGACAGGATCCACTTAGTACAGGCCAAAGAAGCTGAGTGCACGTGCCCAGCATCATATCCAGAGGTTGTCTTTTCAGAATAGACGTATGAGTGCTGCCAGCATTGCTGCAGAGGTTACACCTGTCAGTGCTCTGACCATACTCCGCACACTGCAGAGGTTACAGGGGTGGGGGGCCCACCTGTCAGTGCTCAGACCATACACCGCACACTGCAGAGGTTACAGGGGTGAGGGGTCCGCCTGTCAGTGCTCAGACCATACACCGCACACTGCAGAGGTTACAGGGGTGGGGGGTCCGCCTGTCAGTGCTCAGACCATACACCGCACACTGCAGAGGTTACAGGGGTGAGGGGTCCGCCTGTCAGTGCTCAGACCATACACCGCACACTGCAGAGGTTACAGGGGTGGGGGGTCTGCCTGTCAGTGCTCAGACCATACACCGCACACTGCAGAGGTTACAGGGGTGAGGGGTCCGCCTGTCAGTGCTCAGACCATACACCGCACACTGCAGAGGTTACAGGGGTGAGGGGTCCGCCTGTCAGTGCTCAGACCATACACCGCACACTGCAGAGGTTACAGGGGTGAGGGGTCCGCCTGTCAGTGCACAGACCATACGCCGTACACTGCATCACATTGATCTGCATGGCTGTCGTCCCAGAAGGAAGCCTCTTCTAAAGATGATTCACAAGAAAGCTGCAGTTTGCTGAAGACAAGCATACTGAGGACATGGATTACTGGAACCGTCCCCTGATCTGATGAGACCAAGATAAACTTATTTGGCTCAGATGGTGTGAACTGTGTGTGAGAGCAACTAGGTGAGGTGGAGAAAGACAAGTGTGTCCTGCCTACAGTCAGGCATGGTGGTGGAGGGTCATGGTTTGGGGCTGCATGAGAGCTGCCGGCTGTGGGGAGCTACAGTTCATTGATGGAACCATGATTACCAACATGTCCTGTGACATACTGAAGCAGAGCAGGATCTCCTCCCTTCATATTCCAACATGATAATGACCCCAAACACCTCCAGGACCACCACTGCCTCGCTACAGAAACTGAGGGTAAAGGTGCTGGACTGGCCAAGCATCTCCAGACCTAAACCCTATGGAGCATCTGTAGGGCCTCAAACAAAAAGAGGAACACAAGGTCTGTAACATCCTCCAGCTCCGTGATGTCGTTATGGAGGATGGAAGAGGATCCAGCGGCTCCTGTGACCTCCAGGCCCAAGAGAATTAAGGCCATGCTGGAAAATGGAAGATTTTGACATTTTGGACACAATTTGGTCATTTTCACTTAGGGGTGTACTCACTTTTGTTGCCAGTGGTTTAGACATTAATGGCTGTGTGTTGAGTTATATAGAGGAAACCAAATTTAGCCTGTTATATAAGCTGCACACTGACACTGCACATTGTATACAAGCTGCACACTGACACTGCACATTGTATCACAGGGTCAGAGCTACAGTGCTGTCCCGTGAAAAGATATAATAAAATATTTATGATATATGAGATATGATATATATTTACTCACTTATGTGATATACTGTATTTATGTACTGTTGCTGAGCCAGCAGGGCTACATATTTTTGGGAAGGGGGGGTCCAAAGAGTGGATACATCCAGCCGCCATATAACACAGAACAAAAGCTCACTTGTTCTCATCTACTTTAATAAAAAAGTGAAATAATAAAATCTTCGCTTTTATTAATTGTGGACATTAAATATTACAATTTGATATTTTGGGGGCTAAAAACAGACAATTAAAAATACAGAAGAGGCGGGAGCAGCGAACAGAGGAAACAGGGAAGAGGAGGAGACGACAACACTGAGGCTTTATATATCCGGGGGTATCACACTTTGCGTAAGGAATGGACCGGCCGGGGGTCTCGTAAGTCTATGAAGACGCAGAGTTCGGGGATAAAGACCTGCGGCCGGTCCGGACCCTCGTTCTACACTCCGATGAGTAAAGTGCAGATACTCCGGCCAATGACTTGGTATGCCGACCGCTCCTTGTGGATTCCCCCATAGTCCTCTGCTGTGTAATATAAGGGGCACCCCATGTGTGATTCTCCCCCAGGTCCAGGGTGGGGTGCTGATCCGGATCCTAAAATAGCATATTAAAATATAAAGTCACAAATGGACGGGTTGTCTAAATGTCCTACTATAAGGTATTCCAAAAATCCTGAATATTGGAGCAATGGTCGGCAGGGGAATTGTCCCCAAAGTAAAGGCGACCGTCGGACGGAGGAGGCCCGAGACCCCCGAGTCTTCGCCCTGCGGTGTGTACCGGGCACGAGGCTTAGTCTGTACATCGTGGCCCGGGCTCAGAGCAGGGCAGTGGTCGGATGTAAGGGTTTCACCCTCGCCAGTCTTGACAGGCCGAGGCGCAGACCTTGATTAGGAGACTTCACGGTTCCCCCGGCCAGAGGACTCCTCACCGCTCCAGAAGAGGCTGCGGAGACAGAAACAACAAAGGGGTCGTCAAACTTTGGAGCCATTTTTCTTTACGTAAATCTATGTATTTGGGGCTTAAAATCATTTTTGCAACTGGATTTAATGAAACATATTGCAGTGTTTGCCTTCTATAGCCCCGGTTCACTGTCAAGTGTCTTTAACCCCTTCAGCCCCCGGGCACTTTCCGTTTTTGTTTTTTGCTCCCCTTCTTCCGAGAGCCGTAACTTTTTTATTATTCCGTCAATCTTGCCATATGAGGGCTTGTTTTTTTGCGGGACGAGTTGTACATTTAAATGAAGCCATAAGTTTTACCGTATGGTGTACTGGAAAACAGCAAAAAAAAATGCCAAGTGTGGAAAAACTGCAAAAAAAGTGTGATCGCACAATAGTTTTTGGGATATTTCATTCACCGTGTTCACTATATGATAAAACTGATGTATCTATGTGATGCCTGAGGTCAGTGCGAGTTTGTAGACACCAATCATGTATAGGTTTACTTGTATCTAAGGGGTTAAAAAAAAATTCACAAGCTTGTCCCAAAAAAGTGGCGTACGTTTTGCGCCATTTTCCGAAACCCGTAGCGTTCTCATTTTTTTGGGATCTATGGCTCAGTGACCGCTTATTTTTTGCATCTCGAGCTGACGTTTCTAATGGCACCCTTTTTGCGCAGACGCTACGTTTTGATCGCCTGTTATTTCATTTTGCGTAAAACTTGCGGCGACCAAAAAAACGTAATTTTGGCGTTTGGTATTTGTTTGCCGCTACGCCGTTTACCAATCAGATTAATTGATTTTATATTTTGATAGATCGGGCATTTCTGAACGCGGCGATACCAAATATGTGTATATTTATTTATTTTTTAACCCTTAAATTTTCAATGGAGGGAAAGGGGGTGATCTGAACTTTTCGGGGTTTTTTTTATCCTTTTTTCTATCCTTTTTTTTTATTTTACTAGTCCCCCTAGGGGGCTATAGCGATCAGCAATCCGATCGCTCTGATCTATCTGCTGATCACAGCTATACAGCTGTAAACAGCAGATACGGTCACTTCCTGCTTCCCTGGCCTCCGGGCCAGGTGAAAACGAAAGTGAAACGTCATAGCTGCAGGCGTCATCACATGACTCTGTGCTACGATGGCAACCACCGAAAGTCACGTGATCACTCATGTGACTTCCGGTGGGGGAGGCGGTAAGTAAAAATCTTCACCGCGCGTATATAGATCTCGCTGACAGACTTTGGCAGCGAGATGTAAGGGGTTAATGTTACGGGTGGAATGCGATTCCACTCGTAACATGCAGGGACACATGTGAGCTGTTGAAAACAGCTGACATGTGTGCTGATCAACGCCACGGCAGGGGGCGGGGCTTAACGGGACACGCTCCATGACGGATATATCCGTCCATGGTCGTGAAGGGGTTCAAATGAGCTGACTGAGTGTCTGTCAGTGAGCTCGCTCTTACAGTAGTGTTTCTAAGTTTTAAGTCTTTCGCATTTAAAGGGCTAGGCAGCGATTGGAGCTCAGGTCACTGCTGTTATATGGTTGGTTAATGATTGTTGACCGTAAGAAGGAAACAACCTGCAGGTATGGGGGGGATGCGTTACGATTATGGAGGCTGTGAACAGATCTGAGGTGGAGGACGGTCTGCGCCATATTCCTTATATAAGATGCACAGGCACAATCATGCCACTGGCTAAAAATGAGAAATAATGCCTGATCTTACCTGGAGGCGTCCATGCCGGTCTTTTCACGCTGACTGGAGGGCTACTGTCCAACACCAATTTAGGAGCCGCGGGTGAACTGACGGGGCTCGGCTTTGCTGGCATCGGTTTTATTTTCACGGTCACTGTTTTCGGAGACACTGAGGGATGAAAGGTGAAGTAAGAATCATCCACATCGCAATGTGGCTTCCTACACTATTAATGATTTACCAGCAACATCACTTTCTGTATTCACCTTTAGGCAAGTTCAATCATTGTACAGGAGGGGGGAGGAGGTGAGCTGTGACATCACCTATAGTGAATGTTTGATCCTCTGTTATCTACTGTATATAGAGGTCTTATCAGTTATTGTACAGAAGAAGGAGGAGGTGAGCTGTGATATCACCTATTGAATTGAATGGTGGATCCTGTCTAATTTACTGTAGAGAGAGGTCTTAATTATTGTACAGGAGGAGGTGAGCTGTGACACCATCTATTGTGAATCCTGTGTTATCTACTGTATATAGAGGTCTTATCAGTTATTGTACAGGAGGAGGTGAGCTGTGATATCACCTATTGAATTGTGGATCCTGTCTAATTTACTGTAGAGAGAGTTATCAATTATTGTACAGGAGGTGAGCTGTGACACCATCTATTGTGAATCCGGTGTTATCTACTGTATATAGAGGTGTTATCAGTTGTAGTACAGGAGGAAGAGGAGGTGAGCTGTGATATCACCTATTGTGAATCCTGTGTTTTCTACTGTATATAGAGGTCTTATCAGTTATTGTACAGGAGGAGGTGAGCTGTGATATCACCTATTGAATTGTGGATCCTGTCTAATTTACTGTAGAGAGAGTTATCAATTATTGTACAGGAGGTGAGCTGTGACACCATCTATTGTGAATCCTGTGTTATCTACTGTATATAGAGGTGTTATCAGTTATAGTACAGGCGGAAGAGGAGGTGAGCTGTGATATCACCTATTGTGAATCCTGTGTTTTCTACTGTATATAGAGGTCTTATCAGTTATTGTACAGGAGGAGGTGAGCTGTGACACCATCTATTGTGAATCCTGTGTTATCTACTGTATATAGAGGTGTTATCAGTTATTGTACAGGAGGAAGGAGGAGGTGAGCTGTGATAGCACCTATTTTGAATGGTGGATCCTGTCTAATTTACTGTAGAGAGAGGTCTTATCAATTAATGTACAGGAGGAGGGGAGCTGTGACACCACCTATAGTGAATCCTGTATCATCTACTGTATATAAAGGTGTTCTCAGTCGTACAGGAGGAGGTGAGCTGTGACACCACCTATACTGAATCCTGTATCATCTACTGTATATAAAGGTGGTTATCAGTCATTGTACAGGAGGAGGTGAGCTGTGACATCACCTATTGTTGATGGTGGGTCCTGTGTTATCTACGGCATATAGAAGTGTTAGCAGTCATTGTACAGGAGGGGGAGGAGGTGAGATGTGACATCACCTATTGTGATGGGTGTTATCTATTGTATATAGATGTTTTATTATAATCATTGAAATCTTGTCTATGATGATAATGAGACTGCTGACAACTGTGAGTGTCTAGTATAATGCCTCATGTACAGAACTAACATTACAAGACTGTTGCTTTTTTATAGGAAGGGAACAGAAAAACTTAGAAAACATGATATATAGGTTGCTGACCCCTGTTGTATGGCATATACTGTGACTGCCTTGGAGCTGAAAAGGACAAGAGTCCTTTTCAGGTGGATGCCGGGCAGTGTGCAGTCCTCCCTGCCACATCTTTAGGTTGTGTGACGTACAGCCCTTGTATATTATCGGGGTACTGTCCTCATACTGAGACTATCCCCAGCATTTTCCTACATCTGTGTGTCAGTCAGTGATGAGCATGAGGCCCAAAAAGAGGAGAAATTGAGCAATGTGACTGCAGCCCTCTCCTCTGATGGGGCAGATCGGCACTCGCTCAGCTCCTCTCACCCGCTTTCTGTGCCTTTGGGACGCTCTTCTCCTTTTTTCCGCTCTTCGGCTTTTGTTTAGTGACTTTACTTGACGTTTTCTTAGATTTTTTAACCTCAAATTCTTCATCTTCATCACTAAAACTCACGTCACTTTCAGAGTCCTCATCTGCAATAAGAGAAGGCGAGGGCGGGGTTAGCCGGAGGTTGTTGTTTCATTGAACGCAAGTGGTTTGGGTTTTTTTGCGATAGCACATGACTAAAAGCGGCAATCTGGCTTCTACATCCTCTATGTTTCACTGTGCATAGTGGACAGCAGAGGGAACAGTGAATCAGTCAGTGAGCTCACAGCAGGCTCTAAAGCCACAGTTTATTATTACACCAATGATCAACTTTTATCAGGTCATGAATCAGCTTAGAACAGCAGCATTACAGCTCTAGCACTGATTCATTGGGAGCTCATTTTGCCATGTACTGTGATACATAAAAGATGGTAAATGAATAAATCAATATTGCCAAAATTCATGCAATCAAGAAGATATTAAATAGTGATGAGCGGGCACTACTATGCTCGGGTGCTTGGTACTCGTAACTAGTGATGAGCGGGCACTACCATGCCCCTGAGCACCAGAGGATGGTAGTGCCCGCTCATTACTAGTTACCAGTACTGAGCACCAGAGGATGGTAGTGCCCGCTCATCACTAGTTACCAGTACAGAGCACCCAAGCATGGTAGTGCCCGCTCATTACTAGTTACCAGTACTGAGCACCTGAGCATGGTAGTGTCCACTCATCACTAGTTACGAGTACCGAGCACCTGAGCATGGTAGTGCCCACTCATCACTAGTTACGAGTACTGAGCACCTGAGCATGGTAGTGCCCACTCATCACTAGTTAAGAGTACTGAGCACCTGAGCATGGTAGTGCCCACTCATCACTAGTTACGAGTACAGAGCACCCGAGCATGGTAGTGCCCGCTCATCACTAGTTACGAGTACTGAGCACCTGAGCATGGTAGTGCCCGCTCATCATTAGTTACGAGTACTGAGCACCCGAGCATGGTAGTGCTCACTCATCACTAGTTACAAGTATCGAGCACCTGAGCATGGTAGTGCCCGCTCATCACTAGTTACGAGTATCGAGCACCTGAGCATGGTAGTGCCCGCTCATCACTAGTTACAAGTATCGAGCACCTGAGCATGGTAGTGCCCGCTCATCACTAGTTACGAGTACTGAGCACCCGAGCATGGTAGTGCCCGCTCATCACTAGTTACAAGTATCGAGCACCTGAGCATGGTAGTGCCCGCTCATCACTAGTTACGAGTACTGAGCACCCGAGCATGGTAGTGCCCGCTCATCACTAGTTACAAGTATCGAGCACCCGAGCATGGTAGTGCCCGCTCATCACTAGTTACAAGTATCGAGAACCCGAGCATGGTAGTGCCCGCTCATCACTAGTTACAAGTATCGAGCACCTGAGCATGGTAGTGCCCGCTCATCACTAGTTACGAGTACCGAGCACCCGAGCATGGTAGTGCCCGCTCATCACTAGTTACAAGTATCGAGCACCTGAGCATGGTAGTGCCCGCTCATCACTAGTTACGAGTACTGAGCACCTGAGCATGGTAGTGCCTGCTCATCACTAGTTACAAGTATCGAGCACCTGAGCATGGTAGTGCCCGCTCATCACTAGTTACCAGTACTGAGCACCCGAGCATGGTAGTGCCCGCTCATCACTAGTTACAAGTATCGAGCACCCGAGCATGGTAGTGCCCGCTCATCACTAGTTACAAGTATCGAGCACCTGAGCATGGTAGTGCCCGCTCATCACTAGTTACAAGTATCGAGCACCTGAGCATGGTAGTGCCCGCTCATCACTAGTTACCAGTACTGAGCACCCGAGCATGGTAGTGCCCGCTCATCACTAGTTACAAGTATCGAGCACCCGAGCATGGTAGTGCCCGCTCATCACTAGTTACAAGTATCGAGCACCTGAGCATGGTAGTGCCCGCTCATCACTAGTTACAAGTATCGAGCACCCGAGCATAGTAGTGCCCGCTCATCACTAGTTAAAAGTATCGAGCACCTGAGCATGGTAGTGCCCGCTCATCACTAGTTACAAGTATCGAGCACCTGAGCATGGTAGTGCCCGCTCATCACTAGTTACAAGTATCGAGTACCTGAGCATGGTAGTGCCCGCTCATCACTAGTTACAAGTATCGAGCACCTGAGCATGGTAGTGCTCAGTCACCATTAATATCAAAGGCTCTCCCTTTTCCTCTTGATGCTTGATTCTAGCTGCCTATGCTGTGGATGGGTCATCAGTATCAGGTCGCTGGGAGTTCAGCTGTTATCAGGACACACATCCGTCTGTCGTAACGCTCTGAGAACTGCGTAATGGCTGTTATCTGATACTGCCGCCCGTATTAAAGCGAATGTCACCTGAGCTGCAGTACCTCAGAATGGCCACAGCACAGTGTGTGGCGCTTTGGTATATCGGCACTGTGTATCCTGACACAGCTATTGGTGGAGGTGTCGGGGGTCAGATCTCCACCGATCTGATACTCATCACCTTTGCTAAGGATAGACCATCACAGTAAGAATCCTGGAGAACCCCTTAAAGTCAGCTGATGAGTGCGGGAGGGCAGAAGTTGCATTCTTCCCTATACTACAAGTAGCGGCCATGTCCTCCTATATCCGGTGTATAGTCCTGTCTTCTGCAGGTGACAGACGTGTACTTATTCCCCCATTGCTCCTCTTGTGTACAGGGGGCCAGTACGCACCCGCCATTGTGTCGGGATTAAACTCATCGCCATCCTCCTCGTCGGCGCTTTCTTCCGTCAGGAGTTTCCTCTGCTCAGTGATGGCTTTGGACGCGGCTTGTCTGCGACCTCGGCCTCGATCCGGGTCCTCGTTATCATCTGTGATCTCGTCCAGACCTGCGGAGGAACGCAGAAAGTGATCCCCCACCGTCAGAGAAAAAAGGTTCAAAAGACGGGCAGCGATCAACAACGGGAGGGGGTTATGAATTTTACATATGTTTTTGGTTTTTTTTTTACCATTAAGCTCAGTGGAAAGAACAAAAAAAAAAAGGGGATGCATCTTGTGTCCTACTGCTACTCGCCGAGTTCAGGGATCGTGTCAAGATCAGCATCACGTCTGAGACAAGTGATTGTCTGCAGCGGTCACTTCCTGTAGTCGTGACGTCACCGCCGCAGATATATCAACAAAAACATAGGACAACAGCAGATCCCTCAGGCTGAGCCAACGTCAGCTAAGCGATACTGTGCGTAAAAAACTAAAAGCAAGAAAAACTTTTTAACCCCTTAAGCACCAAGCAATTTTTCGATTTTTTTTTTTTTCTGCACTTTCAAGAGCGTAATTTTGGAATTTTCCTGTTAACCCCTTCAGCCCCCGGGCACTTTCCGTTTTTGCGTTTTTGTTTTTTGCTCCCCTTCTTCCGAGAGGCGTAACTTTTTTATTTTTCCATCAATCTTGCCATATGAGGGCTTGTTTTTTGCGGGACGAGTTGTACTTTTAAATGAAACCATAAGTTTTACCATATAGTGTACTGGAAAACGGCAAAAAAAATTCCAAGTGCGGAAAAATTACAAAAGAAGGGAATTTTGTTACTTACCGTAAATTCCTTTTCTTCTAGCTCTTATTGGGAGACCCAGACGATTGGGGTATAGCTACTGCCCTCCGGAGGCCGCACAAAGCACTACACTAAAAAGTGCAAGGCCCCTCCCCTTCTGGCTATACACCCCCCGTGGTATCACGGGTTCTCCAGTTTTAGTGCCAAAGCAAGAAGGAGGAAGCCAATAACTGGTTTAAACAAATTAACTCCGAATAACGTCGGAGAACTGAAAAACCGTTCAACATGAACAACATGTGTACCCGCAAACAACCAAGAAATCCCGAAGGACAACAGGGCGGGTGCTGGGTCTCCCAATAAGAGCTAGAAGAAAAGGAATTTACGGTAAGTAACAAAATTCCCTTCTTCTTCAGCGCTCTATTGGGAGACCCAGACGATTGGGACGTCCAAAAGCTGTCCCTGGGTGGGTAAAGAGATACCTCATGTTAGAGCTGCAAAACAGCCCTCCCCTACGGGGATGTCACTGCCGCCTGCAGGACTCTTCTACCTAAGCTGGCATCCGCCGAAGCATAGGTATGCACCTGATAATGTTTGGTGAAAGTGTGCAGACTCGACCAGGTAGCTGCCTGGCACACCTGTTGAGCCGAAGCCTGGTGTCGCAAAGCCCAGGACGCACCCACAGCTCTGGTTGAGTGGGCTTTCAGCCCTGAAGGAACCGGAAGCCCAGCAGAACGGTAGGCTTCCAGAATTGGTTCTTTGATCCATCGAGCCAGGGTGGCTTTAGAAGCCTGCGACCCCTTGCGCTGGCCAGCGACAAGGACAAAAAGTGCATCTGAACGGCGGATAGGCGCCGT
Organism: Anomaloglossus baeobatrachus; assembly: GCF_048569485.1. Classification (NCBI taxonomy): domain Eukaryota; kingdom Metazoa; phylum Chordata; class Amphibia; order Anura; family Aromobatidae; genus Anomaloglossus; species Anomaloglossus baeobatrachus. The sequence goes on along the minus strand of NC_134356.1, from coordinate 38,131,816 downwards.
GCGAGAAATATAGATTCTGAGTGCTCTCACCAGATCTAGCAAACGTAAGTCTTTCTCATACCGGTGAACCGGCTGAGGACAAAAGGAAGGCAAGGATATATCCTGATTAAGATGAAACGAGGATACGACCTTAGGGAGAAACTCCGGAATGGGGCGCAGCACTACCTTGTCCTGGTGGAACACCAGGAAGGGAGCCTTGGAAGACAGAGCTGCCAGCTCAGACACTCGCCTAAGCGATGTGATCGCAACAAGAAACGCCACTTTCTGTGACAGGCGAGAAAAGGAAACGTCCTTTAGAGGCTCGAAGGGCGGCTTTTGCAGAGCAACTAGTACTCTGTTCAGATCCCATGGATCTAACGGCCGCTTGTACGGGGGCACAATATGACAGACCCCCTGTAGGAACGTGCGCACCTTAGGAAGACGTGCTAGACGCTTCTGAAAAAAACACAGATAGTGCCGAGACTTGCCCTTTAAGGGAGCTGAGCGACAAGCCCTTTTCCAACCCCGATTGCAGGAAGGAAAGAAAGGTGGGCAATGCAAATGGCCAAGGGGATACTCTCTGTGCAGAGCACCAGGATAAGAAAATCTTCCACGTTCTGTGGTAGATCTTAGCAGACGTTGACTTCCTAGCTTGTCTCATTGTGGCAACGACTCCTTGAGATAATCCTGCGGACGCTAGGATCCAGGACTCAATGGCCACACAGTCAGGTTCAGGGCCGCAGAATTCTGATGGAAAAACGGCCCTTGGGACAGTAAGTCTGGTCGGTCTGGCAGTGACCACGGTCGACCGACCGTGAGATGCCACAGATCCGGATACCACGATCTCCTCGGCCAGTCTGGGGCGACGAGTATGACGCGGCTGCAATCGGATCTGATCTTGCGTAACACTCTGGGCAAGAGTGCCAGAGGTGGGAAGACGTATGGGAGCCGGAACTGCGACCAATCTTGAACTAATGCGTCTGCCGCCAGAGCTCTTTGATCGCGCGACCTCGCCATGAATGCCGGGACCTTGTTGTTGTGCCGGGACGCCATTAGGTCGACGTCCGGCACTCCCCATCGGCAACAGATTTCCTGAAACACGTCCGGGTGAAGGGACCACTCCCCTGCGTCCATGCCCTGGCGACTGAGGAAGTCTGCTTCCCAATTTTCTACGCCTGGGATGTGAACCGCGGATATGGTGGATGCTGTGTCCTCCACCCACATTAGAATGCGCCGGACTTCTTGGAATGCTTGCCGACTGCGCGTCCCTCCTTGGTGGTTGATGTATGCCACCGCTGTGGAGTTGTCCGACTGGATTCGGATCTGCTTTCCTTCCAGCCACTGTTGGAAGGCCAGTAGGGCAAGATACACTGCCCTGATTTCCAGAACATTGATCTGAAGGGTGGACTCCTGCGGAGTCCACGTCCCCTGGGCCCTGTGGTGGAGAAACACTGCTCCCCACCCTGACAGACTCGCATCTGTCGTGACCACTGCCCAGGATGGGGGCAGGAAGGATCTTCCCTGAGACAATGAGGTGGGAAGGAGCCACCATTGTAGAGAGTCCTTGGCCGTCTGGGAAAGAGAGACTTTCCTGTCCAGGGACGTTGACTTCCCGTCCCATTGGCGGAGAATGTCCCATTGAAGTGGGCGCAGATGAAACTGCGCAAAGGGAACTGCTTCTATGGCTGCCACCATCTTCCCGAGGAAGTGCATGAGGCGCCGTAAGGGGTGCGACTGGCCTTGAAGGAGGGATTGCACCCCTGTCTGTAGGGACCGCTGCTTGTTCAGCGGAAGCTTCACTCTCGCTGCTCGAGTATGAAACTCCATGCCAAGATACGTTAGCGACTGTGACGGAGACAGATTCGACTTTGGAAAGTTGATGATCCATCCGAACGTCTGTAGAGTCTCCAGCGTAGCATGTAGACTGAGTTGGCATGCCTCTTGAGAGGGTGCCTTGACAAGTAGATCGTCTAGGTAAGGGATCACCGAGTGTCCCTGAGAGTGCAAGACTGCTACCACCGCCGCCATGACCTTGGTGAAGACCCGGGGGGCTGTCGCCAGACCGAATGGCAGAGCTACGAACTGAAGATGGTCGTTTCCTATCACAAAACGTAGAAAACGTTGATGTTCTGTAGCAATTGGCACGTGGAGATAAGCATCTTTGATGTCTATTGAGGCAAGGAAGTCTCCTTGAGACATTGAGGCAACGACAGAGCGGAGGGTTTCCATCCGGAACCGTCTGGCGTGCACATGTTTGTTGAGCAGCTTTAGATCCAGAACAGGACGGAACGAGCCGTCCTTTTTTGGAACCACAAAGAGATTGGAGTAAAACCCTCGCCCTTGTTCCTGAGGCGGTACAGGAACCACTACTCCTTCCGCTCTTAGGGAGTCCACCGCCTGCAGCAGGGCATCTGCTCGGTCTGGATGTGGGGAGGATCTGAAGAACCGAGCTGGAGAACGAGAACTGAACTCGATTCTGTACCCGCGAGACAAAATGTTTGTCACCCACCGGTCTTTGACCTGTGACATCCAAATGTCGGAAAAGCGGGAGAGCCTGCCCCCGACCGGAGATGCGGAGGGGGGGGGCTGGAAGTCATGAGGTAGCCGCTTTGGAAGCGGTTCCTCCATTTGCTTTCTTGGGGCGTGCGTGAGCCCGCCAGGAATCTGAGACTCTTTGCGTCCTCTGAGTCCCTTTGGACGAGGAGAATTGTGTCTTGCCCGAACCTCGAAAGGACTGAAACCTCTGCTGCCATTTTTTCTGCTGAGGTTTGCTTGATCTGGGCTGGGGTAAGGAAGAGTCTTTACCCTTGGACTGTTTAATGATGTCAGCCAATGGCTCGCCAAACAGTCTATCTCTAGATAAAGGCAAGCTGGTTAAACATTTTTTGGAACCAGCATCTGCTTTCCAGTCCTTTAACCACAAGGCTCTGCGCAAAACTACCGAATTGGCGGACGCCATTGAGGTGCGGCTGGTAGATTCTAGGACCGCATTGATAGCGTAAGACGCAAACGCAGACATCTGCGAGGTAAGGGACGCCACTTGCGGCACCGCTGGATGTATGATAGCATCCACTTTTGCTAAACCAGCTGAAATAGCTTGGAGTGCCCATACGGCTGCGAATGCTGGAGCAAACGACGCGCCGATAGCTTCATAGACAGATTTTAACCAAAGATCCATCTGTCTGTCATTGGCATCTTTAAGTGAAGCGCCATCCTCCACTGCAACTATGGATCTAGCTGCAAGTTTGGAAATCGGGGGGTCTACTTTTGGACACTGGGTCCAGCGCTTGACCACATCAGGGGGGAAAGGAAAACGTGTATCCTTAGAACGTTTAGAGAAACGCCTTTCTGGATGAGCGTCGTGTTTCTGGATTGACTCTCTGAAGTCAGAGTGATCCAAGAAAGCACTCAATTTACGCTTGGGATAGAGGAAACGAAACTTCTCCTGCTCTGCAGCTGCCTCCTCTGCAGAAGGAGCTGGGGGAGAAATATCCAACAGTCTATTGATGGCTGAGATAAGCTCGTTTACCATGGCGTCCCCATCCGGGGTATCCAGATTGAGAGGGGTTCCAGGATAAGACTCCTGATCACTCTCTTCAGACGCATCACAGGGCGACTGATTGCGCTGAGACCCTGAGCAGTGTGATGACGTTGAGGGTCTTTCCCAGCGAGCTCGCTTAGGGTGGCTGGGGCTATCATCTGAGTCATAATACTCAGCCTGGGAAGCCGGGGACCCCCTTGCAGTCTGGATTAATTCCAACTGAGGGGGATTAGAGGACAGAGACCTCGCCGTGTCCATAGACTGAGCCCCAGTCATGGATTGCAAAGTTTCAAGGATTTTTGCCATAGTCACAGACATTCCATCAGCAAAAACTGCAAAGTCTGTCCCTGACACCGGGGCAGGACTTACAAGCGTCTCAGCCTGGGTCACTACCCCTCCGGACTCCGGCTGGCGAAGCAGCACCGGATCTGAGCATTGCACACAATGGGGGTCTTTGGAACCTGCTGGTAGAGCAGCCCCACATGCAGCACACGCAGTGTACACAGCCCTAGCCTTGGCAGCCTTGCGTTTTGTGGATGACATGTTGCTGCTTCCTCAGAGCGATCTGGGTATCCAGCCAGGAAGCGACCTCACAGTGCAAGAAATAAATAAATATATATATCTGGTGACACAGTACACCAATACACACTGAGGCACTAGAGGGGCCAGCTGAAATGCCGCTTACCGCCCGCTTAAGAGCGGGTGTGTGGTCGCCAAAAGCCCCCTAGTCCAGGTCTCCCAGAGCCTTGCGTCCTTCCTCCAGCCAGACTGCATGTAATGGCTGCCGGCGTCCTGGGAGAGGAGGGGGGGCGGGCCCTGGGCGTTCCTGGCTAAGAGCGGGAAGCCTGCTTCCCTCTGTGCCTAGTGAGAGGGCTGGAGCATGTAAATCAGGCTCCAGCCCTCGTCGCTGCTGCGAAACAGCGTCTCTCCCCTACCCTGATTGACAGGGTGGGGGCGGGAACGAAGCGGAGCTAGGCCGCAAAAGCCGGGGACTGGATTTATAAACGCCGCCGCCGTAAAAGCGCGGTCGGCGTGTCCCCGGCGCACTACAAGTCACAGCAGCGCCGCCGGTCCAGTGGGGGTCGGCGCTGCGTTCCCACACACAAAAGTCCCCCAGTAAACTGCAGGAACACCAACTCAATCGTTACGGTCCCCGGCGCACTACAACACCCAGCCAGCCCGGAGTGTGTCTGTGCCTGCCGGGGACACAGAGTACCTGTATGATGCAGGGCCTTGTCCCTGATTGTACTCCTGCTCCATATCCATCAGGTTCAACTGGGTCTGTGGATGGAGTCCGGCGTCAGAGCTTAGAGGCCGGCAGGATCCCACTTCCACAGAGCCCTACAAGGGGATGTGGAAGGAAAACAGCATGTGGGGCTCCAGCCCCTGTACCAGCAATAGGTACCTCAACCTTACAACACCATCCACGGGTGAGAAGGGAGCATGCTGGGGGCCCTATATGGGCCCTCTTTTCTTCCATCCGAAATAGTCAGCAGCTACTGCTGACTAAAATCTGTGGAGCTATGCGTGGATGTCTGACCTCCTTCGCACAAAGCTTGAAAACTGGAGAACCCGTGATACCACGGGGGGGTATAGCCAGAAGGGGAGGGGCCTTGCACTTTTTAGTGTAGTGCTTTGTGTGGCCTCCGGAGGGCAGTAGCTATACCCCAATCGTCTGGGTCTCCCAATAGAGCGCTGAAGAAAAAAAGTGTGATCGTACAATAGTTTTTGGGATATTTTATTCACTGTGTTCACTATATGGTAAAACTGATATGTCTATGTGATGCCTCAGGTCAGTGCGAGTTTGTAGACACCAAACATGTATAGGTTTACTTGTATCTAAGTGGTTGAAAAAAAATTGACAAGCTTGTCCAAAAAACGTGGCACACGTTTTGCGCCATTTTCCAAAACCCGTAGCATTCTCATTTTTCAGGATCTATGGCTCAGTGATGGCTTATTTTTTGCGTCTCGACCTGACGTTTTTAACGGTACAGTTTTTGCGCAGATGCTACGTTTTGATCGCCTGTTATTGCATTTTGCGCAAAATTTGCGGCGACCAAAAAACGTAATTTTGGCGTTTGGAATTTCTTTGCCGCTACGCCGTTTACTGATCAGATTAATTGATTTTATATTTTGATAGATCGGGCATTTCTGAACGTGGCGATACCAAATATGTGTGTATTTTTTATTTTTTTAACCCTTTAATTTTCAATGGGGTGAAAGGGGGGTGATTTGAACTTTTAGGTTTTTTTATTTTTTTTTTAATTTTTTAAAACTTTTTTTTTACTTTTTTTTTATTTTACTAGTCCCCCTAGGGGGCTATAGCGATCAGCAATCCGATCGCTCTGCACTATCTGCAGATCTCAGCTACAGAGCTGAGAACTGCAGATTTGCGGCTTCACTTTCAATGCCGGCTGTATTCCGGCACTGAGAGGAAGTGAGTCATGTTAGCTACAGGCGTCATCACATGACCCTGTGCTACCATGGCAACCGCCGACAGTCACGTGATCATGTCATGTGACTTCCGGTGGGGACGGGGTAAGTGACTGTCATGGCGGCGCCCATATACATATCGCTGCCAGATTTTGGCAGCGAAATGTAAAGGGTTAATGGCCGCGGGTGGAAGCGATTCCACCTGCGGCTAGCAGGCACACATGTCAGCTGTTGATAACAGCTGATATGTGCGCGGATCGCCGCCTGCCGGCGGCAGGGGGCGGGGCTTACCGGCACACGATCCATGACGTACCCTGTACGTCATGGGTCGTTAAGTGGTTAAAGGACGATTGGAAGCTTGTTTGTTTTTTTTTTGTGTGGAACTAGTTGTACTTTTGAATGACCCCCCATATATGTTTCACTGTAGAGCAGAAAAAAAACACAAACCCCCCCCCAAAAAAAACAAAACTTACCCAGCGTGCTGCTGTTAACGCTGCAATTTGAAAAGGACGCATCAGACACGTCGGGATCTTTAATAAACCTATAAGCGTCGTCTGCGGCTCCTGGATAACACAAAGGAGAGAAAAAAAACACAGCAAATCACAAAAAGTGCACCGGAGGCAAAACAAAGACACCAAAGCAAAGGCCTGAATGAAGACAAGACCGAAATGTCGATAACTCGGATTTTTACATTATTATTGATACTAAAAATTGAGGAACTCTCATATTTCTTAGGCTGCTCCAGTCGGAGGGACCCTTCTTCTCAGAATTTGCACCAGCCCTGGCGATCATGGCTTACACCCCCTTGTAGAGCGTCCTCTTGGTCGAGGCTGCGATTACACCCATCCTCCTACTGGTGATCGTATGGATGCAGTAGTGCCGCTGTATGCCGTAGCGGGATATCACGGCCGTCTCACCGTATTATCAAGCCTCGGATTATTATTACATCAAAGTGCATAAAGGGGTTAATAGTTCTTCACAGACATTCTGCCTTACTGGACTCTTCTGACCTCAGAGAAGGTTTGTTTTCAATGATTAGAATGGCCCAAATAGTAAAAGAAGCTACAAAAGGGACACGGAACAGGCGAGCGGCGGACGTCTCCACTGGGGTTAAAGTAGACGGGTCTGAAAAAAAAAAAATCGGTAAAACTCCGGGTATGTCATAGATGTCTATGTAAGGCCCCTTTCACACTGCGTTCCGATCTCCGTTCAGTGGTTCCGTTGGGTCTTCCGTCCGAAACCCCCGCAAAATGGGTTTCCAACGTATGCGCCGATGCAGATAACCAAACCAATTTAACACAAAAAGGAACCAGAAACAATAGTAGAGAAATAATCTGTATTAAAGTAAGGCTAGTTTCACACTTGCGTTGGACGGGATCCGTAGCATTGCGTTGTGTGACGCATGCAACGGATGCTACGGATCGTACAAAGAAGGGAATTTTGTTTACTTACCGTAAATTCCTTTTCTTCTAGCTCCAATTGGGAGACCCAGACAATTGGGTGTATAGCTTCTGCCTCCGGAGGCCACACAAAGTATTACACTTAAAAGTGTAAAGCCCCTCCCCTTCTGCCTATACACCCCCCGTGCATCACGGGCTCCTCAGTTTTGGTGCAAAAGCAAGAAGGAGTAAAAGTTATAAATTGGTTTAAAGTAAATTCAATCCAAAGGAATTTCGGAGAACTGAAACCATTCAACATGAACCACATGTGTACACAAAGAACAACAGCCCGAAGGGAACAGGGGCGGGTGCTGGGTCTCCCAATTGGAGCTAGAAGAAAAGGAATTTACGGTAAGTAAACAAAATTCCCTTCTTCTTTGTCGCTCCATTGGGAGACCCAGACAATTGGGACGTCCAAAAGCAGTCCCTGGGTGGGTAAAATAATACCTCGTAATAGAGCCGTACCACGGCCCTTTCCTACAGGTGGGCAACCGCCGCCTGAAGGACTCGCCTACCTAGGCTGGCATCTGCCGAAGCATAGGTATGCACCTGATAGTGCTTCGTGAAAGTGTGCAGGCTCGACCAGGTAGCCGCCTGACACACCTGCTGAGCCGTAGCCTGGTGCCGCAAAGCCCAGGACGCACCCACGGCTCTGGTAGAATGGGCTTTCAGCCCTGAGGGAACCGGAAGCCCAGAAGATCGATAAGCTTCGAGAATTGGTTCCTTGATCCACCGAGCCAGGGTTGATTTCGAAGCCTGTGACCCTTTACGCTGGCCAGCGACAAGGACAAAGAGTGCATCCGAACGGCGCAGGGGCGCCGTACGAGAAATGTAGAGTCTGAGTGCTCTCACCAGATCTAACAAGTGCAGATCCTTTTCACACTGGTGAACTGGATGAGGACAAAAAGAGGGTAAGGAGATATCCTGATTCAGATGAAAGGGGGATACCACCTGTCACAAACCACCGGGGGGGTCACTCAGAAATCCCCCGCGCTGGCTACCAGTACGTCACAATCGGGGGGTAACAAGTGGGGGTCACCCCTCCTTTATACCTCCCGACCGACAGACAGAGCACGTGACGCGCTCTCTAGCGCCCCTCTTATAGTCAGGCCAATTATGGAATTGCCCGACAATAAGCAAGGAGGCCGCTATACTACTTATGCCGATTATTGAAGGGTCCCCGGTGAGAGTAGGGTATATATTCCCCCGACCTCCGCGGGCGGAATATATAAAATCTCCCCGTATCTCACTGGCCTCCCCACAATAATCCTTGGCACAATTCGCTGCCACCAACCGATTTACGGTAACTATTAGCCGAACACACAGACGTGGGATTCAAGATCGAGATAACAGAACAGCCCAAGATTAATTATATAATTTAATCAGCCTAAAGCACACTAGAAACTACAATATATACAATAGGGAATCTACAGAATATACATATGTCAGAGTACAGTTACAATCAAAGCATGGGTTACAAACAGGCATACACAGTTCCAGCAGTTACCTTGTTGCGTCTGGCCACAGGGGGGCGCTGTAGGCCAGGTTTCTAGGATCCTTCCCACAGATGTTTCCTACACGTGCCCCCAGCGAAAAGAACACTGGAAAATGGCCGAAGTAGGGTTATCAACCTGGGCAAATCCAGGTCTCCTCCTACCTTCGTGACCTCACAGGGAGCACTGCTCCACCCCTGGCTTGAGTTATGGACAATATCCCAACATGGAATATGGGCCATAACTTTGCCTGGGAGCGTCGTAGGCGGACGCCAACGCTCTCATTGTGACAGTTATGAATTTAGCTACAGAACGAGGGGACTCATGACCTGTCTGCCAGTTCCCCATTGGCTGATATCACGCCTGGGGCATTTCCCAATGTCCTGCTCCCATAAAAAGGGTGTGCCGGCATCGTCCGCATGCAGAGACACCATTTTTATGGTTGCCATATTTATCGGAAATATGGCTTGCGAGATATGAACCATTTTTTACTGGAGTCGTTCTGTCTGGCTATTTCCATAGCCTTGCTAACTAGCTAGCAGCTCCTACTACAGGGTGACGGCAGGGAGTCATCCTGTGTCCATTGTTCCCACACCACCTAATTTCCATATCACAGGACATGGCCATGGAGGTGTAAGTGGAACACTGAGAACAAGAAGGGAGGGGGCACTGCCAGGGAGTGATGAGGGATTATGACTGGAGTCATAATTGATCTTCATATCCCGGGATTTGCCTCACACCTCCCCCCTTTTGAGGGCGCTAGGGGGCAGCACACTCCGGTGTTCCCCCGTGCGCCCGTCCGCGACCTCTCCTTGTCGGGACAGCCCGTCTGCGTTACCGTGGTCACGGCCCCTTTTGTGGCGAATGGTGAAGTTGTATTGCTGGAGCGCAAGGCTCCATCGCAACAATCGCCCATTCGTCCCAGAGACGGCGTGCAACCAGCTGAGGGGATTGTGGTCCGTCTCCACGATGAAGTGGCGCCCGTATAGATAGGGTTGCAGACGCTGCAGGGCCCACACTATGGCCAGGCACTCCTTCTCCATCGTGGAATAGGCAACTTCCCTTGGTAACAGCTTCCTGCTCAGGTACAAGACTGGGTGCTCTTGGCTCGCAGAGTCCACCTGGCTGAGCACCGCACCGAGGCCGAAGTCACTGGCGTCGGTCTGTACTACAAACGGCCGCGTGAAGTCGGCTGCCTGTAGCACGGGCAGGCTGGACAGGGCGTCCTTTAGGGCCCGGAAGGCTGTCTCGCAGTCCATTGTCCAATCGACTGCAGAGGGCAGCTTCTTCTTGGTGAGGTCCGTCAAGGGCTTTGCCAGGCTACTATAGCGTGGAACAAACCTCCTATAGTACCCAGCGGTCCCCAAGAAGGACATCACCTGCTTCTTGGTCCTGGGGGTGGGCCAGGATGCGATGGCTTCCACTTTCTCAGGCTCGGGCTTCAGTGTTCCCCCGCCTACCCGGTGACCGAGGTACTGGACCTCGCTCATGGCCAGCTGACACTTGCCCGGCTTGATGGTCAAACCTGCCCGGTGGACCCGCCTGAGCACCTGTGCTAGATGCTCTAGGTGGTCCTCCCAGGTGGGACTGAAGACGGCAATGTCATCCAGGTACGCGGCCGCGTACCCTTCAAGTCCCTTGAGCAGGGTGTTGACCATCCGCTGGAAAGTGGCAGGGGCATTCCTCATCCCGAATGGCATCACCGTGGACTCGTATAGTCCAAATGGGGTAATAAAGGCAGAGCGTTCCCTGGCCTTGCGAGTCAGGGGGATCTGCCAATATCCCCGGCTCAGATCCATGATGGTCAGGTACTGAGCCCCGGCCAACTGATCGAGCAGGTCATCGATGCGTGGCATTGGGTACGCATCGGCGACCGTGACCGCATTGAGCCCCCTGTAGTCCACGCAGAACCGAGTGGTTCGGTCCTTCTTAGGGACGAGGACTACAGGCGAGGCCCAAGCGCTGTTGGATGCCTGGATCACCCCCAGCTTCAGCATCTCGTCAATCTCCTGGCGCATGTGTTGCTGCACCTCCAGGGAGACCCGATATGCTGAACGCCGGATCGGGGGATGATCCCCAGTGTCCACGTGATGGACAGCCAAGTCAGTCCTTCCGGGCTGGTTGGTAAACAACCCCCGGAAGGGGAGGAGGGTGGCCCACAGCTGGGACCGTTGGTCTTCCAAGAGCTGGTGGCCAACCTCCACATCCTCAATGGATCCGCCTGCCCTAACCTGGGCTAGCATATCCAAGAGGGTTTCCGCTTCTCCCTCCTCGGGCAGGTTGCACACGGGGAGCGCACATGCCTCCCGCTCATGATGTGCCTTCATCATGTTCACATGGAAGGGCTTCCGCCTTCCACGGGCAGGGTCCAGGGTGACCAGGTACGTCACAGGGTTGAGCTGCTGGTACACGAGGTATGGGCCTTCCCAGGCTGCCTGAAGCTTGTCCTGTGGTACGGGGACCAGTACCCACACCTTTTGACCCACTTGGTAGGTCCTCTCACAAGCGTTCTGGTCGTACCAACGCTTCTGATCGGCCTGGGCTTGAGCCATATTGTCGTGTACCAGTTGCGTCAAGGCCTGCATTTTGTCCCGGAAGCGCATGACATACTCGATAACCGACACTCCAGGGGTGGCCAAATCCCCTTCCCAAGCCTCTTTCACCAGAGCCAGGGGGCCCCGCACACGTCGCCCGTACAGGAGCTCAAACGGTGAGAATCCTGTTGAGGCCTGTGGAACCTCCCGGTAAGCAAATAACAGGTGTGGGAGATACCGCTCCCAGTCACGCCCATGGGAGTCGACCAACATCTTAAGCATCTGCTTTAAGGTGCCATTGAACCGCTCGCACAGGCCATTAGTCTGTGGATGGTACGGGCTGGCCACCAGATGTCGCACCTGGACTTGCTTACAGAGGGCCTCCATCAGCTGGGACATGAATTGGGTCCCCCGGTCAGTGAGCATTTCCTGGGGAAAACCCACTCGGGAGAAAATCTCCAGCAATGCGGTGGCCACCTTGTCAGCCCGAATGGACGACAAGGCCACTGCTTCTGGGTACCGGGTGGCATAGTCCACTACCGTCAGTATGAAGCGTTTCCCGGAGCTGCTGGGGATGGCCAGCGGGCCGACCAGATCCACAGCCACCCTCCTGAAAGGCTCATCGATGATTGGCAGAGATACCAGTGGGGCTTTGGGGCGTGGCCCCGCCTTCCCCACTCTCTGACAGGTTTCACACGAACGGCAGTAGGCAGCCACATCGGCCCCCATTTTTGGCCAGTAGAAATGCTGGTTTAACCTGGCCTTGGTCTTAGCGATCCCTAGGTGTCCGGCCATCGGAATCTCATGTGCGATCCGCAACAACTCCGTCCGGAACGGATAGGGTACCACCAACTGTCGGTCCCTGGGCCACGCCTCCGGTGAACCCTGCTGGACCGTGGCCCGGTACAGCCGTCCTTGGTCCCAGACCACTCGCTCCGGGTCCGAGTCCGAGGGAGGCTGTGCCGCCTGCTCCTTAAGAGCTTTCAGGCTGTCGTCAGCTTCTAACGCTGCCTGAAACCCCTGACTAGATGTGGCCAGAATCGACGAGACTGTCACATCTTCAGTCAGTACCCCGGGACCGGTGTCCTGGCCTCCACCTGACTCGGCTGCCACTTGGTCAGAAGGGGAAGAGCTATCGGACCTCCGGGAGGCCCCTTGGCTTCCAGCACTCCCACTGCGGGTGACAGCGGCCACAGCCGCTGCGACCGTGGGTCGTGCCTGCTCCTCCTCCGTTCCTGACCAAGTCGCCGGTTCAGGCAGACCTACCTGGCTTCCTGACACCCCGGTTGTGGGGGAACCATGCACCGAGATCTTACCTGGGAGCACTTCCGCTCCTGGACCGGCCCCAATCTCACCTGCCTGTTCCCCCCCTGCAGCAACAGAACCCCGCTGTGAAATCTCTGGGGACCCCACATTTGCTGTGGTAGCCCCCACCCTACACACTGGTCCTCCCCCTGCAGCACCCTGCTCTCTGCTTATCCCTGCAGAGGGCAACATATCCCAGCTCACAGGCTGGTTACTTGTAGAGGCATTGTCACACCTTTCTCTGACCCCCTCCCCTGTCACAGCTGCAGCTGAGTGTGTGTCTATGGTGTCTATGCAAGCAGAAATATCAGAGTTCACTCCCTCCTCCCTTACATCATTCATAGATAACACATTAACATTGTCCGGAGGCATGTCAGTACTGGCTGAAGGTTCAGCCCTTGGTTGGGGCCCAAACTGGGAGGTTATCTGCCCCAAATCTGTCCCAAGTAGCACGTTTGCAGGGATCCGATCAGTTACCCCCACCTCCCTCACCCCCCGCCCTGCGCCCCAGTCCACATAAATGTCAGCAACAGGCAGCGCCGGGTCAGTGCCTCCAATCCCGGAGACAGCGAGGGTTTTTCCAGGGATCAAGTCTTGGGGGGACACCATCTCAGGCCGCACCAGAGTCACCTCCGAGGCGCTGTCTCGCAGTCCTATGGTCACAGACCGGCCGACGGTGACAGGTTGGAAGCTGTCCAGGGACCTACCACCACCCCCACCCACACAATACACCTTGGGCGGCCCTTGGGACGGGGACGGAGCCGGGGCCTTGGGACGCTGAGGGCACATGGCCTTGAAGTGTCCAGGTAGGTTGCACTGGTGGCACCGTCTTGGCTCTGCCACGGGCCTGGAGAGGGGAGTTGAGGGGGACACCCTCTGCAGTCTAGGGGCAGGTGGGGCAGTCGCAGAGTTCATCTTACCCCCTCTCCAGGTGCTGCTGGTGGCCGCTCTCCTGGCCTCAGGGGCCCGGTTGTTGGTGTAGTCATCGGCAAGGGCAGCTGTAGCCGTGGACCCCTTTGGATTCTGGTCTCGGATGAACTGGCGGAGATCCTCAGGGCAGTTCCACAAGAGTTGCTCCGTGATGAACAAGTCCAGGATCTCCGGTCCGGTGGAAAGCTGCAGGCCTTGGGTCCAGTGGTCGGCAGCTCGGGCAAGTGCCCGCCGGTGGTCAGCCCAGGAGTCCTTTGGTCCCTTCTGTAGGCTCCGGAACTTCTTGCGGTAGGACTCTGGAGTGAGGTTGTACTGTTGGATCAGGGCCCGCTTGATGGTGTCGTAGCCCTGATCTGCCTCAGCAGGCAAGTCCCCAAGGATATCCAGGGCCTTACCCCTTAAACGGGGGGTCAGGTATTTGGCCCACTGGTCCTTGTCCAGATGGTGCTGCAAGCAAGTCCGTTCAAAAGCAGTCAAGAAAGAGTCCAAGTCTCCATCCTTCTCCAGCACTGGGAAGTCCTCAACACGGACCTTTGGAAGTTTGGTGTCTCGAAGGTCACATGTGGCTGATGAGGGCCGGAGCTGAGCTAGCTGCAGCTGGTAGTCACGGTCTGCCTGTCGCTCTCGCTCTCGCTCTTCACGCGCTGCCTGCCGCTCTCGCTCCGCAGCCTCACGCTCTGCGTGCCGCTCCGCAGCCTCAGCGTCACGCGCTGCCTGCCGCTCTGCCCTGCGCTCTGCCAGGAGTTCCTTGTAGCCCTTCTGGTCTCCAGCCTGGAGAAGGGCCATAGCCATTTGAAGAAGGCTATCCGAGCCTCCCAGGCTCGGTGGAATGGCACGTGGTGATCTGCGGCACGCTGCAGAGCTAGGCGATTCACTGTCCCTTTCAGAGCGGAGGGCTGGCATCTGGCTCGTTGAGGAACCTTGGGTGAGCTCCTCCTCATCTTGTCCAGCAGTGCCAGGTTGCGCAATGTCCTCGGCAGAACGGTTTTCTGGCGTCGAGCTCCTGGAGGACTCGTGGGCAACCTCCTCATTGCTGTCCACAGCACCGTCCTCCCTCTCTTCGGCTCCTGCCTTAGCATTGGCCAGTTGCATAGCTCTGCTCCTGGTGCCATCAGCCATTCTTGCAGACTTTTGGTCACTGACACAGAACTGACACCTGATGCCTCCACACACCTTACAGTATCTGCACTCTGACACTCTAGTGTTGAGCTAGTCTGAAGACCCCAGCAGCCACAGCTGCTGCAGGCAGTCTTTAGTGTCTGGGAGTATGGGTCTCACACTCACACACACTATTATCTCGATCCCACCGCTTGCCACCAATATGTCACAAACCACCGGGGGGGTCACTCAGAAATCCCCCGCGCTGGCTACCAGTACGTCACAATCGGGGGGTAACAAGTGGGGGTCACCCCTCCTTTATACCTCCCGACCGACAGACAGAGCACGTGACGCGCTCTCTAGCGCCCCTCTTATAGTCAGGCCAATTATGGAATTGCCCGACAATAAGCAAGGAGGCCGCTATACTACTTATGCCGATTATTGAAGGGTCCCCGGTGAGAGTAGGGTATATATTCCCCCGACCTCCGCGGGCGGAATATATAAAATCTCCCCGTATCTCACTGGCCTCCCCACAATAATCCTTGGCACAATTCGCTGCCACCAACCGATTTACGGTAACTATTAGCCGAACACACAGACGTGGGATTCAAGATCGAGATAACAGAACAGCCCAAGATTAATTATATAATTTAATCAGCCTAAAGCACACTAGAAACTACAATATATACAATAGGGAATCTACAGAATATACATATGTCAGAGTACAGTTACAATCAAAGCATGGGTTACAAACAGGCATACACAGTTCCAGCAGTTACCTTGTTGCGTCTGGCCACAGGGGGGCGCTGTAGGCCAGGTTTCTAGGATCCTTCCCACAGATGTTTCCTACACAAGCCCCCAGCGAAAAGAACACTGGAAAATGGCCGAAGTAGGGTTATCAACCTGGGCAAATCCAGGTCTCCTCCTACCTTCGTGACCTCACAGGGAGCACTGCTCCACCCCTGGCTTGAGTTATGGACAATATCCCAACATGGAATATGGGCCATAACTTTGCCTGGGAGCGTCGTAGGCGGACGCCAACGCTCTCATTGTGACAGTTATGAATTTAGCTACAGAACGAGGGGACTCATGACCTGTCTGCCAGTTCCTCATTGGCTGATATCACGCCTGGGGCATTTCCCAATGTCCTGCTCCCATAAAAAGGGTGTGCCGGCATCGTCCGCATGCAGAGACACCATTTTTATGGTTGCCATATTTATCGGAAATATGGCTTGCGAGATATGAACCATTTTTTACTGGAGTCGTTCTGTCTGGCTATTTCCATAGCCTTGCTAACTAGCTAGCAGCTCCTACTACAGGGTGACGGCAGGGAGTCATCCTGTGTCCATTGTTCCCACACCACCTAATTTCCATATCACAGGACATGGCCATGGAGGTGTAAGTGGAACACTGAGAACAAGAAGGGAGGGGGCACTGCCAGGGAGTGATGAGGGATTATGACTGGAGTCATAATTCATCTTCATATCCCGGGATTTGCCTCACACCACCTTAGGTAGAAATTCCGGGACCGGACGCAGAACCACCTTGTCCTGGTGAAACACCAGGAAAGGGGCTTTGCATGACAGCGCTGCTAGCTCAGACACTCTCCGAAGTGATGTGACTGCTACTAGGAAAACCCCTTTCTGTGAAAGGCGTGAAAGAGAAATATCCTTCATTGGCTCGAAAGGTGGTTTCTGAAGAGCCATCAGCACCCTGTTCAGATCCCAGGGTTCTAACGGCCGCTTGTAAGGAGGGACGATGTGACAAACCCCCTGCAGGAACGTGCGTACCTGTGGAAGTCTGGCTAGGCGCTTCTGAAAAAACACAGAGAGCGCTGAGACTTGTCCCTTAAGAGAGCCGAGCGACAACCCTTTTTCCAATCCTGATTGAAGGAAGGAAAGAAAAGTGGGCAAGGCAAACGGCCAGGGAGAAAAACCCCTGATCAGAGCACCAAGATAGGAATATCCTCCACGTCCTGTGGTAGATCTTGGCGGACGTTGGTTTCCTGGCCTGTCTCATAGTGGCAATGACCTCTTGAGATAACCCTGAAGACGCTAGGATCCAGGACTCAATGGCCACACAGTCAGGTTGAGGGCCGCAGAATTCAGATGGAAAAACGGCCCTTGAGACAGCAAGTCTGGTCGGTCTGGTAGTGGCCACGGTTGACCCACCGTGAGATGCCACAGATCTGGGTACCACGACCTCCTTGGCCAGTCTGGAGCGACGAGGATGGCGCGGCGACAGTCGGACCTGATCTTGCGTAACACTCTGGGCAACAGTGCCAGAGGAGGAAACACATAAGGGAGCTGAAACTGCGACCAATCCTGAACTAAGGCGTCTGCCGCCAGAGCTCTGTGATCTTGAGACCGTGCCATGAATGTTGGGACCTTGTTGTTGTGCCGTGACGCCATTAGGTCGACGTCCGGCATCCCCCAGCGGCAACAGATCTCCTGAAACACGTCCGAGTGAAGGGACCATTCCCCTGCGTCCATGCCCTGGCGACTGAGAAAGTCTGCTTCCCAGTTTTCTACGCCCGGGATGTGAACTGCGGATATGGTGGAGGCCGTGGCTTCCAACCACATAAGAATCCGCCGGACTTCCTGGAAGGCTTGCCGACTGCGTGTTCCCCCTTGGTGGTTGATGTATGCCACCGCTGTGGAATTGTCCGACTGAATTCGGATCTGCTTGCCTTCCAGCCACGGCTGGAACGCCTTTAGGGCAAGATACACTGCCCTTATCTCCAGAACATTGATCTGAAGTGAGGACTCTGTCGGAGTCCAGGTTCCCTGAGCCCTGTGGTGGAGAAAAACCGCTCCCCACCCTGACAGGCTCGCGTCCGTCGTGACCACAGCCCATGATGGGGGAAGGAAGGATTTCCCCCCCGACAGAGAAGTGGAAGCCTATGATATATATAGATATAGATATATCCGCAGGTACAGAGTCCCGTGGGCACTTGGCCTTATTGTTGTATCAGAACATGCATTCCGTTATATTTAAGCCCCATATAATTGTGTTGGGCGTTATTACACTGGAATTTGGATTTATATTTATGGTTGTACACCGTTTTTTATTTTGGTGATTCCCCTTTTCTCCTCCTGTTGATGGGCGCTGCCATCTAGTGTAATGACACCCTTTTTGCTTTGATTTACTTTAATAAAGATTATTATTTCTGGTTCCTTTTGTGTTAAATTGGTTTGGTTATCTGTTCGGGAACCTTTTACCTTCCGATCTATTTTTGAGTCTGGGTGGTGGATATAAAGTAATTCACTATTTTGATATCGAAGATCTGTTATTTTTTCCACCCTTTTCTCAAAACATTTTGGTTGTACATTGGTTGGGTATAATGGTGCAGAGCAGACGGAGTCACCTTGTGCTCTATCTAGCCCCATTTTCAGGAGTATACACTTACTGGAGATGGACAGCCAGGCGAAGTCTACTACTTCTGGGTGTCCGTCTTCAGTAAGTGTATACTTCTGAAAATGGTGCATGATAGTCACCATGTGCTCTATCAGCATCTTTATAGTCAATGGCCCAGTCGGCGCATACGTCAGAAATTCGTTCTGCGGGAGGTTCAGACAGAAGCCCAGATGGGACCAGTGAACAGAGATCGGAATGCAGCGTGAAAGACCCCTAAGGCTAGCGCCACACATCCGTGCTGCCGGCACGTGTTTGTCATTTTTTACACGTACCGGCGGCACGGAGACACGTTAACCAATGCTACCCTATTGTAGCAGGCACACACACGTAAAACCACACGGAACGTGTGTCCGTGTGCGTTTGTACGTGTGTGCGTTTTTCAAAGCGCTGACATGTCAGTGATTTCTCCCGCAGCACGGGTGTCACACGGCCCGCACCGGTACCACACGGGTGTAGTGTGGATGCGGTCCCGTGTGACACGCGCCGGAGAAAACACACATGTCAGTGAAAAAAAAAAAAAAAACATTAACTCACCTTCTCCAGCCCTCCTGGCTCTGCCGCTGCTGCCGACCGCCGCTCATTATTCTCATTGAATATTCACTTCACTGCCTGGCAGCAGCAGCAGCAGGGAGACGGGAGGGCTGGAGACCGAGGATCAGCACCATGGACAGCACCGCGGACATCAGGAAGGACCAGGTGAGTATGATAATTACCGGTTCTACGTGTGCTATCGCGGATAGCACACGTAGAACACACGTGTCACGCACGTACCAGAGACACGTACTTACCTGCACGCAACACGCAGGGAAAATACGTGTCTCTCGGCACGTGCGTGAATTTCACGTGAGTGTGGCAGAAGCTATCCGCGATAGCACACGTAGAACCGGTAATTATCATACTCACCTGGTCCTTCCTGATGTCCGCGCTGCTGTCCGTGGTGCTGATCCTCGGTCTCCAGCCCTCCCGTCTCCCCGCTGCTGCTGCTGCCAGGCAGTGAAGTGAATATTCAATGAGAATAATGAGCGGCGGTCGGCAGCAAGAGGCAGCAGCGGCAGAGACAGGAGGGCTGGAGAAGGTGAGTTACTGTTTTGTTTTTTTTTCACTGACATGTGTGTTTTCTCCGGCGCGTGTCACACGGGACCGCATCCACACTACACCCGTGTGGTACGGGTGCGGGCCGTGTGACACCCGTGCTGCGGGAGAAATCACTGACATGTCAGCGCTTTGAAAAACGCACACACGTACAAACGCACACGGACACACGTTCCGTGTGGTTTTACGTGTGTGTGCCTGCTACAATAGGGTAGCATTGGTTAACGTGTCTCCGTGCCGCCGGTACGTGTAAAAAATGACAAACACGTGCCGGCAGCACGGATGTGTGGCGCTAGCCTAAGAAAGCATTCAAGGTGCTGTGTTGTGAATATGTTTTCCAGTTTGGGGCTCCCTCTTGTGGTCAGTGCTGGTGGAGCAGTTGATTTGTGGAATGAAAACCACACCTGTAGACAACTAGCAATCAGGGTCAGATTGGGACTATATAACTAAGTAGTTTTCTCTTGTTACTTGCAGATGCTCAATAGTCTCCTGTGTGTTTAGGACATTCTGTAACCAGCTCTGCTTACTACCAGAACTCCTCTCAGATAAGTGGTCTTCGTACCTCTGCTGTTTGATTTCCACTTTCTTGTTGTGTTTTCTGCTTTGATACTAATGCTTGATTCCTATTTTCTCTGTGTGGAGTTCTTGGTGGAATGGGATCATTCCCTGCTGGGACTGTCTGTATACTTAGCTCCATGATTCTGCAAGGTATTGTGTTTGTCATGCTTGGTATTAATTCAGTCCCTCATCTATATTAGTGTTTTTGGATCCCAGTAACATCAGAGTGCTGATATAGTGGGGGAGAGGTTGTGTGACATCAGGATTTTTCCATATCAGAAGTGCTGGTATATATTAGGGTTTATGCTCTTTTCTATCCTTTCCTATAAATATAGTTTGGGCCTTACCTTTGCTGAATCTGTCTTTTCTAGCTTTGTATTGTGTTTTTCTATATCACCGTAGTCTTTACATGTGGGGGGGGGGCTATCTATATCTTTGGGGATTGCACCGAGGCAGATTAGCTTTCTTATATTTCTATCTGTGAGAATATTTAGTTCTCCGGCTGTGTCGAGATGACTAGGTCATCGTAGGCTCGTCCCACGACTACTTCTAGTTGTGTGTCAGGATTCGGTCTGCAATCCGTTAAGGTTCCAGCCACTCTGTTACTATTTGGGATTCTGCATTTTTTGATCCTCCTCGGTCTCTGAATCATAACACTGCTGTCCAGTGAAAACAAGTTATCATCTTATCAGCGGTACAGGCGATAAGTAGCTGATCGGTGGAAATCTGACGGGCAGAATAGGAATCATTATCCTAGATACAATATAGAACGCCCGGCCGCTGCTCCATCTATTCTTTATGGAGCAGCCTGATAACCTGACCATAGGGAATGAGCGGAGCATCAGATGAGCGATGTGAGATCCCCAAAGATCAATAAGTTTTTACTGGACAAGTATAGGGAGTTTTATTTTACCTTCTGACACAATATAAGGAGTGGAGTTGCAGTGTGGGGGTAAGGCCTGGGCTGTAGGCCGTTTGTCCAGATGTAATAAGATAAATCTGTGTGTGTATATAATTAAAGCTTAGATGTCGTTGCATAATTATCTGTATGTCTGTATGACAATTGCATAGACGCCATAATATGATTTTAAGATGTGTGCTCAGGAATGTGTTAACTGTTGTGAATGTTAGTTATGCTTTGGCTGCTGGGAGGCTTCCTCTTGTGGCCAGGAATGGTTTGGACATAGACCACGTGTGTTGAGCAATGGGCATTTCCTTTGCTAACTCTCTGCTTATTTAAATCCTGGTCTGCTAGCAGGCTATGCTGGATGTCAGTTGTTCTTTGTATCACCAGCCTGCTTCATCCTGCTCTACACCACATCTACCCCAGATAAGTGCTTGCTCTTTATTTATTGTTTGGTTCTTTTGCTCTTATCTGGGTTTGTCATTTGCTGTGGTTGTTTTCAGTTTATTTGCATGCAGGGATTTTCCCCCTCAGTCGCTTGGCTGGGGTACTCCCTGTAGTTCTGTTTGGAGTATAGCTCCTTTGGGTCCATGTGTTTGTGGCTTGTTGAATTTGTAATGATTCTTCTTTTCTGTTCATTGGTATGACAAGGGCACCTGGTATAGGACGGAGTTCAGATCGTGCAATCTGAGGGCCTTTTTGTACTATCAGGAATTTGCAGGGTTTTTCTCTGGCCACCATCAGTCCCTTTCCTGTCCTTTCCTATTTTAGTTAGCGGGGGCCTCCTGTTTTGCTAATCCTGTCATCTATCTGTGTATTGTTTTTCCTATATCACCGCAGTCTTTGAATGTGGGGGGCTTGCTATGCTTTATCGATTTTCTGAGGCAGAGAGTTATTCAGCTTTCCTTCCTTTAGGATAGCTAGTTCTCCGGCTGGGTTCGCGGTGCACAGGATGTTAGTTCACCCCTCGGCTACTTCTAGTTGTGATGGTTAGTAAGGGGATGGAGGCCAGATTAGTTGCCAATGCTCTTGTCACCTTTTACCAATGATTTGTGGTGGTCTTCCATGGTTCCGGATCATAACAGTTAACCAAGATGAATAAGCCAAAGAAGGGAATTTTGTTTACTTACCGTAAATTCCTTTTCTTCTAGCTCCTATTGGGAGACCCAGACAATTGGGTGTATAGCTTCTGCCTCCGGAGGCCACACAAAGTATTACACTTTAAAAAGTGTAACCCCTCCCCTCTGCTATACACCCTCCCGTGCATCACGGGCCCATCAGTTTTGGTGCCAAAGCAGGAAGGAGGAAACTTATAAATTGGTCTAAGGTAAATTCAATCCGAAGGATGTTCGGAGAACTGAACCATGAACCAAAGAACAATGAACATGAACAACATGTGTACACAAAAAAACAACAGCCCGAAGGGAACAGGGGCGGGTGCTGGGTCTCCCAATAGGAGCTAGAAGAAGAAGGGAATTTTGTTTACTTACCGTAAATTCCTTTTCTTCTAGCTCCATTTGGGAGACCCAGACAATTGGGTGTATAGCTATGCCTCCGGAGGCCACACAAAGTATTACACTAAAAGTGTAAAGCCCCTCCCCTTCAGCCTATACACCCCCCGTACTGCTACGGGCTCATCAGTTTTGGTGCAAAAGCCAGAAGGAGTAAAAAATTATAAACTGGTTTAAAGTAAATTCAATCCGAAGGAATATCGGAGAACTGAAACCATTTAACATGAACAACATGTGTATACAAAAAACAGGGGAGGGTGCTGGGTCTCCCAATTGGAGCTAGAAGAAAAGGAATTTACGGTAAGTAAACAAAATTCCCTTCTTCTTTGTCGCTCCTAATTGGGAGACCCAGACAATTGGGACGTCCAAAAGCAGTCCCTGGGTGGGTAAATAATACCTCATAATAGAGCCGTAACGGCTCCGTCCTACAGGTGGGCAACTGCCGCCTGAAGGACTCGCCTACCTAGGCTGGCATCTGCCGAAGCATAGGTATGCATCTGATAGTGTTTCGTGAAAGTGTGCAGGCTCGACTAGGTAGTTGCCTGACACATCTGCTGAGCCGTAGCCTGGTGTCGCAAGGCCCAGGACGCTCCCACGGCCCTGGTAGAATGGGCCTTCAGTCCTGAGGGAACCGGAAGCCCCGAGGAACGGTAAGCTTCGATAATTGGCTCCTTGATCCACCGAGCCAGGGTTGATTTGGAAGCCTGTGACCCTTTACGCTGGCCAGCGACAAGGAGAAAGAGTGCATCCGAGCGGCGCAGGGGCGCCGTAGCAGAAATGTAGAGTCTGAGTGTTCTCACCAGATCTAACAAGTGCAAATCCTTTTCACACTGGTGAACTGGATGAGGACAAAACGAGGGTAAGGAGATATCCTGATTGAGATGAAAAGTGGGCAAGGCAAATGGCCAGGGAGAAAACGCCTGAGCAGAGCACCACGACAGGAATATTTTCCACAGTAAAGAATAAGTTGTGCTCACTGCAATAGCCTGGTGCTCGGGAAAAAAATAAGTCAATCAAGAGGGGTAATCCCGGCACACAGTGTATGAAAAAATGGTAAGTCCAGGTATGATATGCTTGAACAAAATTTCTTTATTTTTCACCAATTATAGTACTGCCCGCCCAACGCTTCGGCTCACGCAGGAGCCTTCATCAGGGGTCAAGAGCACTAAGAGAAGAAATATGGTATACAAAGAAAAACAAACAGAAACAGTATTTACAAAATGCATCATGACATTACATCAAAGAAGTTTATAAAGAAAATAACCTATTTGGGGACTATGAAAAAATAGGGAACCATTGTCGTAGTGTGAGGGGTAACCTAAAAGGATCTAACCGCTAGAAAGGAAGAAAATCCTGTGAGTATGAAGGGTGAAAAAGGAAAAGAGAACTAGGAAAAGAAAGAAAAGGATAAGGATGGTAAAAGAGAAAGAAGGGACATAAAGAGATGTAGTGAGAAGGAGAGGGAAACAGGGAAAGGAGAGAAGCTGAAAAGTATGAAGAAGTCAAGAAGTAAAATAATTACTGGAGAACATACCCGTGGAAATGGATATGGTGAAGAATCATGTAGGTACAGCAGGACCTGTGAGCAAGAGGAACTTGTAGGGAAAATAAGGGGGAAAGAAAGAGATGTGTCCTGTGGTAGATCTTGGCGGACGTTGGTTTCCTAGCCTGTCTCATAGTGGCAATGACCTCTTGAGATAATCCTGAAGACGCTAGGATCCAGGACTCAATGGCCACACAGTCAGGTTGAGGGCCGCAGAATTCAGATGGAAAAACGGCCCTTGAGACAGCAAATCTGGTCGGTCTGGCAGTGCCCACGGTTGGCCGACCGTGAGATGCCACAGATCCGGGTACCACGACCTCCTCGGCCAGTCTGGAGCGACGAGGATGGCGCGGCGGCAGTCGGCCCTTATCTTGCGTAACACTCTGGGCAACAGAGCCAGAGGAAGAAACACATAAGGAAGCTGAAACTGCGACCAATCCTGAACTAAGGCGTCTGCCGCCAGAGCTCTGTGATCTTGAGATCGAGCCATGAATGTTGGGACCTTGTTGTTGTGCCGTGACGCCATTAGGTCGACGTCCGGCATCCCCCAGCGGCAACAGATCTCCTGAAACACGTCCGGGTGAAGGGACCATTCCCCTGCGTCCATGCCCTGGCGACTGAGAAAGTCTGCTTCCCAGTTTTCTACGCCCGGGATGTGAACTGCGGATATGGTGGATGCTGTGGCTTCCACCCACAGCAGAATCCTCCGGACTTCCTGGAAGGCTTGCCGACTACGTGTCCCACCTTGGTGGTTGATGTAAGCCACCGCTGTGGAGTTGTCCGACTGAATTCGGATCTGCTTGCCTTCCAGCCACTGCTGGAACGCTTTTAGGGCAAGATACACTGCCCTGATCTCCAGAACATTGATCTGAAGTGAGGACTCTTGCTGAGTCCACGTACCCTGAGCCCTGTGGTGCAGGAAAAACTGCTCCCCACCCTGACAGGCTCGCGTCCGTCGTGACCACCGCCCAGGATGGGGGTAGGAAGGATTTCCCTTTCGATAATGAGGTGGGAAGAAGCCACCACCGAAGGGAAGCTTTGGTTGCTTGAGAGAGGGAGACGTTCCTGTCTAGGGACGTCGGCCTCCTGTCCCACTTGCGTAGGATGTCCCATTGAGAGGACGCAGGTGAAACTGCGCGAAAGGGACTGCTTCCATTGCTGTAAGAGTATGAAACTCCATGCCAAGATGAAGGGAATTTTGTTACTTACCGTAAATTCCTTTTCTTCTAGCTCTAATTGGGAGACCCAGACAATTGGGTGTATAGCTACTGCCTCCGGAGGCCACACAAAGTATTACACTTAAAAGTGTAAGGCCCCTCCCCTTCTGCCTATACACCCCCCGTGGGATCACGGGTTCCTCAGTTTTAGTGCAAAAGCAAGAAGGAGGAAAGCCAATAAACTGGTTTAAGTAAATTCAATCCGAAGGAATATCGGAGAACTGAAACCATTCAACCTGAACAACATGTGTATACAAAAAAACAGGGGCGGGTGCTGGGTCTCCCAATTAGAGCTAGAAGAAAAGGAATTTACGGTAAGTAAACAAAATTCCCTTCTTCTTTGTCGCTCTATTGGGAGACCCAGACAATTGGGATGTCCAAAAGCAATCCCTGGGTGGGTAAAATGAAGGGAATTTTGTTACTTACCGTAAATTCCTTTTCTTCTAGCTCTTAGTGGGAGACCCAGACGATTGGGGTATAGCTACTGCCCTCCGGAGGCCACACAAAGCACTACACTAAAAAGTGCAAGGCCCCTCCCCTTCTGGCTATACCCCCCCGTGGTATCACGGGTTCTCCAGTTTTAGTGCCAAAGCAAGAAGGAGGAAGCCAATAACTGGTTTAAACAAATTAACTCCGAATAACGTCGGAGAACTGAAAAACCGTTCAACATGAACAACATGTGTACCCGCAAACAACAAAACAATCCCGAAGGACAACAGGGCGGGTGCTGGGTCTCCCAATAAGAGCTAGAAGAAAAGGAATTTACGGTAAGTAACAAAATTCCCTTCTTCTTCAGCGCTCTATTGGGAGACCCAGACGATTGGGACGTCCAAAAGCTGTCCCTGGGTGGGTAAAGAGATACCTCATGTTAGAGCTGCAAAACAGCCCTCCCCTACGGGGGTGTCACTGCCGCCTGCAGGACTCTTCTACCTAAGCTGGCATCCGCCGAAGCATAGGTATGCACCTGATAATGCTTGGTGAAAGTGTGCAGACTCGACCAGGTAGCTGCCTGGCACACTTGTTGAGCCGAAGCCTGGTGTCGTAATGCCCAGGACGCACCCACGGCTCTGGTTGAGTGGGCTTTTAACCCTGAAGGAACCGGAAGCCCCGCAGAACGGTAGACCTCTAGAATTGGTTCTTTGATCCATCGAGCCAGGGTGGCTTTAGAAGCCTGCAACCCTTTGCGCGGACCAGCGACAAGGACAAAAAATGCATCGGAACGGCGCATGGGCGCCGTGCGGGAAATGTAGATTCTGAGTGCTCTCACCAGATCTAGCAAACGTAAGTCCTTTTCATACCGGTGAACCGGATGAGGACAAAAGGAAGGCAAGGATATATCCTGATTAAGATGAAACGAGGATATGACCTTAGGGAGAAACTCCGGAATGGGGCGCAGCACTACCTTGTCCTGGTGGAACACCAGGAAGGGAGCCTTGGATGACAGAGCTGCCAGCTCCGACACTCGCCGAAGCGATGTGATCGCAACAAGAAACGCCACTTTCTGTGACAGGCGAGAAAAGGAAACTTCCTTCAGAGGCTCGAAAGGCGGCTTCTGGAGAGCAACTAGTACCCTGTTCAGATCCCATGGATCTAACGGCCGCCTGTACGGGGGCACAATATGACAGACCCCCTGCAGGAACGTGCGCACCTTAGGAAGACGTGCTAGACGCTTCTGAAAAAAACACGGATAGTGCCGAGACTTGCCCTTTAAGGGAGCTGAGCGACAAGCCCTTTTCCAACCCCGATTGCAGGAAGGAAAGAAAGGTGGGCAATGCAAATGGCCAAGGGGATACTCTCTGTGCAGAGCACCAGGATAAGAAAATCTTCCACGTTCTGTGGTAGATCTTAGCAGACGTTGACTTCCTAGCTTGTCTCATTGTGGCTACGACTCCTTGAGATAATCCTGCGGACGCTAGGATCCAGGACTCAATGGCCACACAGTCAGGTTCAGGGCCGCAGAATTCTGATGGAAAAACAGCCCTTGGGACAGTAAGTCTGGTCGGTCTGGCAGTGACCACGGTCGACCGACCGTGAGATGCCACAGATCCGGATACCACGATCTCCTCGGCCAGTCCGGGGCGACGAGTATGACGCGGCTGCAATCGGATCTGATTTTTGCGCAGTCCTCCGGGCAAGAGTGCCAGAGGTGGAAACACATATGTGAGCCGGAACTGCGACCAATCTTGCACTAAGGCGTCTGCCGCCAGAGCTCTGTGATCGCGCGATCGTGCCAGAAATGCCGGGACCTTGTTGGTGTGCCGAGACGCCATTAGGTCGACGTCCGGCACCCCCCAGTGGCAACAGATTTCCTGAAACACGTCCGGGTGAAGGGACCATTCCCCCGCGTCCATACCCTGGCGACTGAGGAAGTCTGCTTCCCAGTTTTCTACGCCCGGGATGTGAACTGCGGATATGGTGGATGCTGTGTCCTCCACCCACATGAGGATTCGCCGGACTTCCTGGAAGGCTTGCTGACTGCGCGTCCCTTCTTGGTGGTTGATGTATGCCACCGCTGTGGAGATGTCCGACTGGATTCGGATCTGCTCTCTTTCTAGCCACTTCTGGAAAGCTAGTAGGGTAAGATACCCTGCCCCGATTTCCAGAACATTGATCTGAAGGGTGGACTCCTGCTGAGTCCACGTCCCCTGAGCCATGTGGCGGAGACAAACTGCTCCCCACCCTGACAGACTCGTATCTGTCGTGACCACTATGAGGTGGGAATAAGCCACTATTGCAGATAGTCCTCGGCCGTCTGGGAAAGGGAGACTTTCCTGTCCAGGGAGGTTGACTGCCCGTTCCATTGGCGGAGAATGTCCCATTGCAGTTGGCGCAGATGAAAATGCGCAAGGGAACTGCCTCGATGGCTGCCACCATCTTCCTTAGGAAGTGTATGAGACGCCTTAAGGGGTGCGACTGGCCTTGAAGGAGAGACTGCACCTCTGTCTGCAGTGAACGCTGCTTGTTCAGCGGAAGCTTCACTATTGCTGATAGAGTATGAAACTCCATGCCGAGATACGTTAGTGATTGAGTCGGAGACAGATTTGACCTTGCCAAATTGATGATCCACCCGAAAGTCTGGAGAGTCTCCAGCGTAACATTCAGGCTGCGTTGGCATGCCTCGAGGGAGGGTGCTTTGACGAGTAGATCGTCCAAGTACGGGATCACCGGGTGTCCCTGAGAGTGCAAGACTGCTACCACTGCTGCCATGACCTTGGTGAACACCCGTAGGGCTGTCGCCAGACTGAATGGCAGAGCTACGAACTGAAGATGTTCGTCTCCTATCACAAAACGTAGAAAACGTTGGTGTTCCGTAGCAATTGGCACGTGGAGATAGTCATCTTTGATGTCTGTTGAGGCAAGGAAGTCTCCTCGAGACATTGAGGCAATGACGGATCGGAGGGATCCCATCCGGAACCGCCTGGCGTTCGCATGCTCGTTGAGCAGTTTCAGGACCAGAACAGGATGGAAGGAACCGTCCTTTTTTGGAGCCACAAAGAGATTGGAGTACAAACCCTCACCCTCGTTCCTGAGGGGGGACAGGGATCACCACTCCTTCTGCTCTTAGAGCGTCCACCGCCTGCAGCAGGGCATCTGCTCGGTGGGGGGTGGGGCCGTTCTGAAGAATGGAGTCGGAGGACGAGAACAGAACACTGTCCTGTGCACGTGAGCACAATGTCCGTCACCCACCGGTCTGTGACCTGTGGAAGCTAAACGTCGCCAAAGGCGGGGGAGTCTGCCATCAACCGCGGATGCGGAGAGAGAGAGAGAGAGCTGAGAGTCCTGAGGAGGCCGCCTTGGTAGCGGTTCCTCCGACTGCCTTCCTTGGGCGTGATTGAGCCCGGCCGGAATCTGAGCCCGTCTGAGGTTTTGTAGCCCTTTTGCACGAGGACAATTGGGACCTGCCGGAGCTTGGGAAGGACCGAAACCTCGACTGTACTTTTAGGACAGTATAAACAGGGTAAGTCGCAGTGCAGACATTGCGGGGTTACGGACGCCTCTGCGGTACAGATGTCCCTGTGCTCAAGGCCAGCTGTGCAAGAACAGCTGAAAAGTTAGGTTGCCTATACGGCTGTGGATGCCGGAGCAACCGACACGCCGATAGCTTCCTAGACAGATTTCAACCAGAGTCCATCTGTCTGTGAATGGCATCTTTAAGTGAAGCCCCATCTCCAGTGCAACTATGGCTCTAGATGCAAGCCTGGAGATTGGAGAATCCACCTTTGGACCCTGGGTCCAGCGCTGACCACGTCAGGGGAAAAGGGATAACGTGTATCCTAAAAAACGTTTGGAGAAGACGCTTATCTGGTAAGCGTGGTGTTCCTGGACTGCTTCTCTGAAGTCAGCGTGGCCAGAAAAATACTCAATATCTGTGTGAGATACTGAAAAAGGACTTCTCCTGTTCGTCTCCTATCTCCACTGGGGGAGCTGAGGGAGAAAGATCCAACCTTCCATTGATGGACGGTATAGGATCATTCCGTATGGCGTTACCACCCGGTGTATCCGGATTGAGAGCGATGTCAGGATCAAAGCCCTGAAGAGCTGCCTTTTGGTCAAGTAGATTGCCCATGGCCTGTCTGGACTGCAAGTCTCTATATTATGACTACACCGTCCCTGTCCATGGACAGGGTTGACAGGTGGTTTCTTTGGCCACGACTAGTAGAGACCCCGGCAGACGAAGTGCTAGAGACCCCGGCAGACGACGTGCTACAGGGGAGCAGGCACACAATGGGACGGTGTCATGAACAGCATCCCATGTAGTAAAAACAGCACTGAAAATCTGTGTTGCTTTTTTGCCGCTGCCGACTAGCTATCTAAAAGTATATAGCCAAGATTGGTGACCGTACAGTGCAATGTATAGCATACAGGCATAAAGTACAAATGACCACTGCAGCACAAGCAATACAAGCAGCATAGAAGCCTGTGCCCTGGCACCCCTGCTCTTCTGCTGCTGTATACTAGTCATCTAGGGGAATATAGCCCAGAAGAGTGACCCTACAGTGCAATGTATAGCATACAAGCACAAGTACAAAAGAACACTGCAGCACAAGCAATACAAGCAGCATAGAAGCCTGTGCCCTGGCACCCCAGCTCTTCTGCTGCTGTAGACTGGTCATCCAGGGGAATATAGCCCAGAAGAGTGACCATACAGTGCAATGTATAGCATACAAGCACAAGTACAAATGCACACTGCAGCCCATGCAATACAAGCAGCATAGAAAAAAACCTGTGCCCCAGCACCCTTGGTTTTCTGCTGCTGTAGTCTAGCCATTCCAGGAGAATATAGCTAAGACTAGCGACTGTACAGTGCAATGTATAGCATATAAGCATAAACACAAATGAACACCTCAGTCGTGCAATACAAGCAGCCTAGAAAGCCTGTGCCTTAGCACACCTGCTTTCCTGCTGCTGATGTGTCGCTCCCCAAGCTGGCATATAGCGACCTATGCAGTTAAAAACAACACATGTACACACTGCATATATATTGTGGTCAGCACTATGTGTGCCGCTTACCGCCCGCCTATAAGCGGGTGTATGGCCGCCACCGTCCTGCCTGGTTGCCGAAAGTCCGAGCTCGGACTGCAGTAATGGCTGCCGGCTTCTTCCCCAGCTCGTGTGAGGAGGGGCGGGCCGTGGGCGTGCCCCAAGGCAGAGCGGGAATCCGGCGTCCGACAGTGTGCAGTGAGAGGGCTGGAGCATGTAAATAAGGCTCCAGCCCTCGGCGCTGCTGATTGCTCAGCGCCTGTCCCCTTCCCTGAGTGACAGGGAGGGGGCGGGAACGAAGCGGCACTAGGCCGCAGAAGCCGGGGACTGGATTTATAAGCGCCGCCGCCGTAAAAGCGTGGTCGGCGCCCAGTCCCCGGCGAACTACAAGTCCCAGCCGCGCCGCCGCTCCCGGAGCGTCCGGCGCGGTAGTTCCCAAAACACAAAGTCACTCAGCAAAGCTGCAGTGACTGTAACCCATTACTGTCCCCGGCGCACTAGCACACCCAGCAAGTCTGGAGTGTGCTGTGTCCGTGTGACCGGGGACACAGAGTACCTGTAATGGTGCAGGGCCATGTCCCTGAACGGTACTCCAGCTCCGTATCCAGCAGGTTCAAATGGGTCTGTGGATGGAGCCCGGCGTCAGAGCTTTGAGGCCGGCAGGATCCCACTTCCTCAGAGCCCCCCAGGGGGATGTGGAAGGAAAGCAGCATGTGGGCTCCAGCCTCCGTACCAGCAATAGGTACCTCAACCTTACAACACCATCAACGGGTGAGAAGGGAGCATGCTGGGGGCCCTATATGGGCCCTCTTTTCTTCCATCCGAAATAGTCAGCAGCTACTGCTGACTAAAATCTGTGGAGCTATGCATGGATGTCTGACCTCCTTCGCACAAAGCTTGAAAACTGGAGAACCCGTGATACCACGGGGGGGTATAGCCAGAAGGGGAGGGGCCTTGCACTTTTTAGTGTAGTGCTTTGTGTGGCCTCCGGAGGGCAGTAGCTATACCCCAATCGTCTGGGTCTCCCAATAGAGCGCTGAAGAAAATACCTCATGATAGGGCCGTAAAAACGACCCTTTTCTACAGGTGGGCAATCGCCGCCTGAAGGACTTGTCTACCTAGGCTGGCGTCCGCCGAAGCATAGGTATGCACCTGATAATGCTTGGTAAAAGTGTGCAGACTCGACCAGGTAGCCGCCTGGCACACCTGCTGAGCCGTAGCCTGGTGCCGTAATGCCCAGGACGCACCCACGCCTCTGGTAGAATGGGCTCTCAGCCCTGAGGGAACCGGAAGCCCAGCAGAACGGTAGGCTTCAAGAATTGGTTCCTTGATCCACCGAGCCAGGGTGGATTTGGAAGCTTGCGACCCTTTACGCTGGCCAGCGACAAGGACAAAGAGTGCATCCGAGCGGCGCAGAGGAGCCGTGCGGGAAATGTAGATTCTGAGTGCTCTCACCAGATCCAACATATGCAAATCCTTTTCACATTGATGAACTGGACGAGGACACAAAGAAGGTAAGGAGATATCCTGATTGAGATGAAAGGGGGATACCACCTTAGGGAGAAACTCCGGAATCGGGCGCAGCACCACCTTATCCTGGTGAAATACCAGGAAGGGAGATTTGCATGACAGCGCTGCTAGCTCGGACACTCTCCGAAGAGACGTGACCGCTACTAGAAAAGCCACTTTCTGAGAAAGGCGAGACAGGGAAACATCCCTCATAGGCTCGAAAGGCGGCTTCTGAAGAGCAATTAGAACCCTGTTCAGATCCCAGGGCTCTAACGGCCGCTTGTAAGGAGGGACGATATGACAAACCCCTTGCAGGAACGTGCGTACCTGAGGAAGTCGTGCTAGGCGCTTCTGAAAAAATACAGATAGCGCAGAGACTTGTCCCTTAAGGGAGCCGAGCGACAGACCTTTTTCCAACCCGGATTGCAGGAAGGAAAGAAAAGTAGGCAAAGCAAATGGCCAGGGAGAAACTTCCTGAGCAGAGCACCAAGCTAAGAATATCTTCCACGTCCTGTGGTAGATCTTGGCAGAGGTTAGTTTCCTAGCCTGTCTCATGGTGGCAATGACCTCTTGAGATAATCCTGAAGACGCTAGGATCCAGGACTCAATGGCCACACAGTCAGGCTCAGGGCCGCAGAATTCTGATGGAAAAACGGCCCTTGAGACAGCAAGTCTGGCCGGTCTGGTAGTGCCCACGGTTGTCCTACCGTGAGATGCCACAGATCCGGGTACCACGACCTCCTTGGCCAGTCTGGAGCGACGAGGATGGCGCGGCGGCAGTCGGACCTGATCTTGCGTAGCACTCTGGGCAACAGCGCCAGAGGTGGGAACACATAAGGCAGCCGGAACTGCGACCAATCTTGAACTAAGGCGTCCGCCGCCAGAGCTCTGAGATCGTGAGACCGTGCCATGAAGGCCGGGACCTTGTTGTTGTGCCGGGACGCCATTAGGTCGACGTCCGGCCTCCCCCAGCGGCGACAAATTTCCTGAAACACATCCGGGTGAAGAGACCATTCCCCTGCGTCCATACCCTGGCGACTGAGGAAGTCTGCTTCCCAGTTTTCTACGCCTGGGATGTGAACTGCGGATATGGTGGATGCCATGTCTTCCACCCACGTCAGAATCCGCCGGACTTCCTGAAAGGCTTGCCGACTGCGTGTCCCTCCTTGGTGGTTGATGTATGCCACCGCTGTGGAGTTGTCCGACTGAATTCGGATCTGCTTGCCTTCCAGCCACTGCTGGAAGGCTTGTAGGGCAAGATACACTGCTCTGATTTCCAGAACATTGATCTGAAGGGTGGACTCTTGCTGAGTCCACGTACCTTGAGCCCTGTGGTGGAGAAAAACTGCTCCCCACCCTGATAGACTCGCGTCCGTTGTGACCACCGCCCAGGATGGGGGTAGGAAAGACTTTCCTATTGACAATGAGGTGGGAAGAAGCCACCACTGAAGAGAATCCTTGGCCGCCTGAGAAAGGGAGACGTTCCTGTCTAGGGACGTCGACTTCCCGTCCCATTGGCGGAGAATGTCCCATTGTAGTGGACGCAGATGAAACTGCGCGAAAGGGACTGCCTCCATTGCTGCTACCATCTTCCCCAAGAAGTGCATGAGGCGTCTCAAGGGGTGCGACTGGCCCTGAAGGAGAGATTGCACCCCTGTCTGTAGTGAACGCTGTTTGTCCAGCGGAAGCATCACTATCGCTGAGAGAGTATGAAACTCCATGCCAAGGTATGTTATTGATTGGGTTGGGATCAGATTTGACTTTGCAAAGTTGATGATCCACCCGAAACTCTGGAGAGTCTCCAGCGCAACGTTCAGGCTGTGTTGGCATGCCTCTTGAGAGGGTGCCTTGACAAGTAGATCGTCCAAGTAAGGGATCACAGCGTGACCCTGAGAGTGCAGGACTGCTACTACTGCTGCCATGACCTTGGTGAAGACCCTTGGGGCTGTCGCCAGACCGAAAGGCAGGGCTACGAACTGAAGGTGTTCGTCCCCTATAACGAAGCGTAGAAAACGCTGGTGCTCTGGAGCAATCGGCACGTGGAGATAAGCATCTTTGATGTCTATTGATGCTAGGAAATCTCCTTGAGACATTGAGGCGATGACGGAGCGGAGGGATTCCATCCGGAACCGCCTGGTTTTCACATGCTTGTTGAGCAGTTTTAGGTCCAGAACAGGACGGAAAGACCCGTCCTTTTTTGGCACCACAAACAAATTGGAGTAAAAACCGTGACCTTGCTCCTGAAGAGGAACAGGGATCACCACTCCTTCTGCCTTTAAAGAGCACACCGCCTGCAGAAGAGCATCGGCTCGGTCGGGAGGCGGAGAAGTTCTGAAGAATCGAGTTGGAGGACGAGAACTGAACTCTATCCTGTACCCGTGAGACAGAATGTCTCTCACCCAACGGTCTTTGACATGTGGCAGCCAAATGTCGCCAAAGCGGGAGAGCCTGCCACCGACCGAGGATGCGGAGAGAGGAGGCCGAAAGTCATGAGGAAGCCGCCTTGGTAGCGGTTCCTCCGGCTGCTTTCTTTGGGCGTGACTGAGCCCGCCAAGAATCTGAGCTCCTCTGATCCTTTTGAGTCCTTTTGGACGAGGAGAATTGGGACCTGCCCGAGCCTCGAAAGGACCGGAACCTCGACTGTCCCCTTCTCTGTTGGGGTTTATTTGGTCTGGGCTGAGGTAAGGATGAATCCTTACCCTTGGACTGTTTAATGATCTCATCCAATCTCTCACCAAACAGTCTGTCACCAGAAAATGGCAAACTGGTTAAGCACTTCTTGGAAGCAGAATCTGCCTTCCATTCCCTTAACCACAAGGCTCTGCGTAAAACCACGGAGTTGGCGGACGCCACTGCCGTACGGCTCGTAGAGTCTAGGACAGCATTAATAGCGTAAGACACAAATGCAGACATTTGAGAGGTTAAGGACGCTACTTGCGGACCAGATGTACGTGTGACAGTGTCAACCTGCGCAAGACCAGCTGAAATAGCTTGGAGTGCCCATACGGCTGCGAATGCTGGAGCAAACGACGCGCCGATAGCTTCATAGATGGATTTCAACCAGAGTTCCATCTGTCTGTCAGTGGCATCTTTAAGTGAAGCCCCATCTTCCACTGCAACTATGGATCTAGCCGCAAGCCTGGAGATAGGGGGATCCACCTTGGGACACTGGGTCCAGCTCTTGACCACATCAGGGGGAAAGGGATAACGTGTATCCTTAAGACGTTTGGAGAAACGCCTATCCGGATAAGCGTGGTGTTTCTGGACTGACTCTCTAAAGTCAGAGTGGTCCAGAAAAGTACTCAATTTACGCTTGGGATACCTGAAATGGAATTTCTCCTGCTGTGAAGCTGACTCCTCCACTGGAGGAGCTAGGGGAGAAATATCCAACATTTTATTGATGGACGCTATGAGATCATTCACTATTGCGTCCCCCTCAGGTGTATCGAGATTAAGAGCGGTCTCAGGATCAGAATCCTGATCAGCTACCTCTGCCTCATCATATAGAGAGTCCTCCTGCTGGGACCCTGACCAGTGTGATGAAGTGGAGGGTCGCTCCCAGCGAGCTCGCTTAGGCTGTCTGGGACTGTCGTCCGTGTCAGAGCCATCACCCCGGGATGCATGGGACCCCCCCGGAGCACGGATTTGTTCCAAATGAGGGGGGCCAGGGAGCATTGAATCAACAGTGCCCATGGTCTGAGGTACCGGTCTGGACTGCAAAGTCTCAAGGATTTTAGTCATAGTCACAGACAATCTATCAGCAAAAACTGCAAACTCCGTCCCTGTCACCTGGACAGTGTTCACAGGTGGTTCTCCTTGGGCCACCTCTAGCAGAGGCCCCGGCTGAGCAAGTGCCACAGGGGCCGAACATTGCACACAATGGGGGTCAGTGGCACCAGCCGGTAGAACAGCCGCACATGCGGTACAGGTAGCATAGAAAGCCTGTGTCTTGGCCCCCTTGCTTTTTGCGGACGACATGTTGTCTAGCAATCTAGGAGGGTATATAGCCAAGAATAGCGACCGTACAGTGCAATGTAAAGAATACAAGCATATACAAATGAACACTTCGGCACAAGTGGTGTCAGCACCCGAGGTGCCGCTTACCGCCCGCTCCAAGCGGGTGTGTGGTCGCCAGAATCCCGTGTCTGGGTCTCCCAGAGCTTGTCTCCCCTCTGCACTCAGACTGCAAACAGGAATGGCTGCCAGCGTCCTGTGAAGAGGGGCGGGCCGTGGGCGTGCCCCAGACAAAGTGCGGGAAACTGGCGTCCCACTGTGCCCAGTGAGGGGGGTTGGAGTATGCTAAGCAGACTCCAGCCCTCGGCGCTGAAGTTCAGCACAGCGTCCCGCCCTTCCCGACTGGCAGGCCTGGGGGCGGGAACGAAACGGAACTAGGCCGCAAAAGCCGGGGACTCGATTTATAAGCGCGGCCGCCGTATAAGCGCGGCCAGCGCGGAAGTCCCCGGCGCACCACAAGTCCCAGCCGCGCCGCAGCGCTGCTGTAAAAACCGCCATCAGCGGCCGGCGCGGTAGTTCCTAACACATAAACTCACTCAGCAAGCTGCAGTGAGTATAGCACAAGCGCGCCTCGCTGCTGCCCCCGGCGCACTAACACACCCAGCAATGCTGGTGTGTGTGCGCGATTTGTACGGGGACACAGAGTACCTTAATGTAGCAGGGTCCTGTCCCTGACGATACTCAGCTCCATGTCCAGCAGATCCCCAGGGCTGTGGACGGAGCACGGTCTCCTGTGCCTGGAGACCGATAGGATCCCACTTCACCCAGAGCCCTAAGGGGATGGGGAAGGAAAGCAGCATGTGGGCTCCAGCCTCCGTACCCGCAATGGGTACCTCAACCTTAACAAACACCTCCGACAAAAGTGGGGTGAGAAGGGAGCATGCTGGGGGCCCTAGTATGGGCCCTCTTTTCTTCCATCCGACAAAGTCAGCAGCTGCTGCTGACTAAACAGTGGAGCTATGCGTGGATGTTAGCCTCCTTCGCACAAAGCATGAAAACTGAGGAACCCGTGATCCCACGGGGGGTGTATAGGCAGTAGGGGAGGGGCCTTACACTTTTAAGTGTAATACTTTGTGTGGCCTCCGGAGGCAGTAGCTATACACCCAATTGTCTGGGTCTCCCAATAGAGCGACAAAGAAATGTCAGTGATTGGACCGGTGTCAGATTTGACTTTGGAAAATTGATGATCCACCCGAAACTCTGGAGAATCTCCAGAGTAACGTTGAGGCTGTGTTGGCATGCCTCTTGAGAGGGTGCCTTGACCAGCAGATCGTCTAAGTAAGGTATCACTGAGTGACCCTGAGAGTGGAGGACCGCAACTACTGTAGCCATGACCTTGGGGCTGTCGCCAGGCCGAACGGCAGTGCCGCGAACTGAAGGTGTTCGTCTCCTATGGCGAAGCGCAAGAAGCGCTGATGCTCTGGAGCAATTGGTACGTGGAGATAAGCATCCTTGATATCGATCGATGCTAGGAAATCTCCTTGGGACATTGAGGCGATGACGGAGCGGAGGGATTCCATCCGGAACCGCCTGGTCCTTACGTGTTTGTTGAGCAGTTTTAGGTCCAAAACAGGACGGAAGGACCCGTCCTTCTTTGGAACCACAAACAGGTTGGAGTAGAAACCGTGACCCTGTTGCTGAAGAGGAACCGGGACCACCACTCCTTCTGCCTTCAGAATGCCCACCGCCTGCAGAAGAGCCTCGGCTCGCTCGGGAGGCGGAGATGTTCTGAAGAATCGAGTCGGAGGACGAGAGCTGAACTCTATCCTGTAACCGTGAGACAAAATGTCTCTCACCCAACGGTCTTTTACTTGTGGCAGCCAGGTGTCGCAAAAGCGGGAGAGCCTGCCACCGACCGAGGATGCGGTGTGAGGAGGCCGTAAGTCATGAGGAAGCCGCTTTGGTAGCGGCACCTCCGGCGGTCTTTTTAGGGCGTGATTTAGACCGCCATGCGTCGGCGTTCCTCTGATCCTTCTGAGGCCTTTTGGACGAGGAGAATTGTGACCTGCCCGCACCCCGAAAGGACCGAAACCTCAACTGTCCCCTCCTCTGTTGGGGTGTTTTTGGTTTGGCTTGGGGTAAGGATGTTTCCTTTCCCTTGGATTGTTTGATGATTTCATCCAATCTCTCACCAAACAAACGGTCGCCAGAAAATGGCAATCCAGTTAAGCACTTTTTGGAAGCCGAATCTGCCTTCCATTCCCGCAGCCACAAGGCCCTGCGTATTACCACCGAATTGGCGGCTGCAACCGCCGTACGGGTCGCAGAGTCCAGGACAGCATTAATAGCGTAGGACGCAAATGCCGACGTTTGAGAGGTTATGGACGCCACCTGCAGCGCAGACGTACGTGAGTGCGTCTATTTGCGCCTGACCAGCAGAGATAGCTTGGAGTGCCCATACGGCTGCGAATGCTGGAGCAAAAGACGCGCCGATAGCTTCATAGATGGATTTCAACCAGAGCTCCATCTGTCTGTCAGTGGCATCCTTGAGTGAAGCTCCATCTTCCACTGCAACTATGGATCTAGCTGCCAGTCTGGAGATTGGAGGATCCACCTTGGGACACTGAGTCCAGCCCTTGACCACGTCAGGGGGAAAAGGGTAACGTGTATCCTTAAGGCGCTTGGAAAAACGCTTATCTGGATAAGCTCGGTGTTTCTGGACTGCCTCTCTGAAGTCAGAGTGGTCCAGAAACATACTCTTTGTACGCTTGGGAAACCTGAAACGGAATTTCTCCTGCTGAGAAGCTGACTCCTCCACTGGAGGAGCTGAGGGAGAAATATTCAACATTTCATTGATGGACGCAATAAGATCATTCACTATGGCGTCCCCATCAGGAGTATCAAGGTTGAGAGCGGCTTCAGGATCAGAATCCTGATCAGCTACCTCCGCTTCATCATACAGAGAGTCCTCTCGCTGAGACCCTGAACATTGTGATGATGTCGAGGGGATATCATAGCGAGCTCGCTTAATCGGTCTGGGGCTGCGGTCCGTGTCAGAGACCTCACCCTGGGATCCATGAGACACCCCGGGAGGACATTGCTGTTCCAACTGAGGGGGACCAGGGGGCAATGATTCCACAGTGCCCCTGGCTTGAGATGCCGGCCTGGACTGCAAGGCTTCTAATATCTTAGCCATAGTCTCAGAAAGTCTTTCAGTAAAAACTGCAAACTCCGTCCCTGTCACCTGGACAGTGTTAACAGGTGGTTCTCCCTGGGCCACCCCTAGCAGAGGCTCCGGCTGAGAAAGTGCCACAGGGGCCGAGCATTGCACACAATGAGGGTCAGTGGAACCTGCCGGCAGTATAGCCGTACATGCTGCACAGGCAGCATAGTAAGTCTGTGCCATGGCACCCTTGCTATTTGTGGACGACATGCTGTTGTCTCCTCTGAGCAATACAGGAGGGTAAATAGCCACAAATCAACAGTGCACCCTACAGTGTAAAGTATAGACTATAATCATATAAACTATAAATACACTTCTGCACTAGTGGGGCCAGCACCACAGGTGCTGCTTACCGCCTGCGCAAAGCGTTTGTGTGGGCACCAGAAATCCTGCCTGGGTCTCTTTGAGCTTGTCTCTCCTCTCCAGCGTTAGCAGAGCTGAGAGGAATGGCTGCCAGCGTCCTGGGGAGAGGAGGGAGCCGTGGGCGTGACCCAGAAAAGTGCGGGAACTGGTGCCCCACTGTGCAGAGTGAGGGGGTGGAGTATGCAAAGCATGCTCCAGCCCTCAGTGCTGCCGACCTGTACAGCGTCCCGCCCTTCCCCTGACTGGCAGGGCTGGGGGCGGGAAAAGAATGAGACTAGGCCGCAGAAGCCGGGGACTATAGTTATAAGCGCGGCCGCCGTATAAGCGCGGTCGGCGCGGAAGTCCCCGGCGCACTAACAGTCCCAGCCGCGCCGCAGGGATAACCATGGCAGCGGCGGTCAGCGCGGCAGTCCCCCTACACAAATACACTCAGCGACGCTGAGTGTATAGTGGCACACATGCAGCCAGCGCTGCTGTCCCCGGTGCACTAGCACACCCAGCAATGCTGGAGTGTTGCTGTGCGCGGTCCCCACGGGGACACAGAGTACCTCCAAGTAGCAGGGCCATGTCCCTGAACGATACTCGGCTCCTATCCAGCAGGGTCCTCAGGAGCTGTGGATGGAGCACGGTCTCCTGTGCCTGGAGACCGATAGGATCCCACTTCACCCAGAGCCCTAATTGAGGGATGGGGAAGGAAAGCAGCATGTGGGCTCCAGCCTCCGTACCCGCAATGGATACCTCAACCTTAACAACACCGCCGACAAAAGTGGGGTGAGAAGGGAGCATGCTGGGGGCCCTGTTATGGGCCCTCTTTTCTTCCATCCGACATAGTCAGCAGCTGCTGCTGACTAAGCTGTGGAGCTATGCGTGCATGTCTGACCTCCTTCGCACAAAGCATAAAAACTGATGAGCCCGTAGCAGTACGGGGGGTGTATAGGCTGAAGGGGAGGGGCTTTACACTTTTAGTGTAATACTTTGTGTGGCCTCCGGAGGCATAGCTATACACCCAATTGTCTGGGTCTCCCAATTAGGAGCGACAAAGAAAAGGAATTTACGGTAAGTAAACAAAATTCCCTTCTTCTTTGTCGCTCCATTGGGAGACCCAGACAATTGGGATGTCCAAAAGCAATCCCTGGGTGGGTAAAAGAATACCTCGATAAAAAGAGCCGAAAAAACGGCCTCTTCTTACAGGTGTGCAACTGCCGCCTGAAGGACTCGCCTACCTAGGGCGGCATCTGCCGAAGCATAGGCATGCACCTGATAGTGTTTTGTAAAAGTGTGCAGACTCGACCAGGTAGCCGCCTGACACACCTGCTGAGCCGTAGCCTGGTGCCGCAATGCCCAGGACGCACCTACGGCTCTGGTAGAATGAGCTCTCAGCCCTGAAGGAATCGGAAGCCCAGACGAACGGTAGGCTTCAAGAATCGGTTCCTTGATCCATCTAGCCAAGGTTGACTTGGAAGCCTGCGACCCCTTACGCTGGCCAGCGACAAGGACAAAGAGTGCATCAGAACGGCGCAGGGGCGCCGTGCGTGAAATGTAGATCCTGAGTGCTCTCACGAGATCTAACAAGTGCAAATCCTTTTCACATTGGTGAACTGGATGAGGGCAAAAAGAAGGTAAGGAGATATCCTGATTAAGATGAAAAGGGGATACCACCTTAGGGAGAAATTTTGGAACCGGACGCAGAACCACCTTGTCCTGGTGGAACACCAGGAAGGGAGCTTTGCATGACAGCGCTGCTAGCTCCGACACTCTCCGAAGTGATGTGACTGCCACTAGGAAGACCACCTTTTGTGAAAGGCGTGAAAGAGAAATCTCTCTCATTGGCTCGAAAGGTGGTTTCTGAAGAGCCATCAGTACCCTGTTCAGATCCCAAGGTTCTAGCGGACGCTTGTAAGGAGGGACTATGTGACAAACTCCCTGCAGGAACGTGCGGACCTGCGGAAGCCTGGCTAGGCGCTTCTGAAAAAACACAGATAGCGCCGATACTTATCCCTTAAGGGAGCCGAGAGACAAACCCTTTTCCAGTCCGGATTGAAGGAAGGACAGGAAAGTGGGCAAGGCAAATGGCCAGGGAGAAAAACCCTGATCAGAGCACCAGGATAAGAAGATTCTCCACGTCCTGTGGTAGATCTTGGCGGACGTTGGTTTCCTGGCCTGTCTCATAGTGGCAATGACCTCTTGAGATAACCCTGAAGACGCTAGGATCCAGGACTCAATGCCCACACAGTCAGGTTGAGGGCCGCAGAATTCAGATGGAAAAATGGCCCTTGAGACAGTAAGTCTGGACGGTCTGGCAGTGCCCACGGTTGACCCACCGTGAGATGCCACAGATCTGGGTACCACGATCTCCTCGGCCAGTCTGGGGCGATGAGGATGGCGCGGCTGCAGTCGGACCTGATCTTGCGTAATACTCTGGGCAGTAGGGCCAGAGGAGGAAATACATAAGGCAGTCGAAACTGCGACCAATCCTGAACTAAGGCGTCTGCGGCCAGAGCTTTGTGATCTTGAGACCGTGCCATGAATGCCGGGACCTTGTTGTTGTGCCGGGACGCCATTAGGTCGACGTCCGGCTTCCCCCAGCGGCAACAGATCTCTTGAAACACTTCTGGGTGAAGAGACCATTCCCCTGCGTCCATGCCCTGGCGACTGAGAAAGTCTGCTTCCCAGTTTTCTACGCCCGGGATGTGAACTGCGGAGATGGTGGAGGCTGTGGCTTCCACCCACAGCAGAATCCGCCGAACTTCCTGGAAGGCTTGCCGACTGCGTGTGCCGCCTTGGTGGTTGATGTATGCCACCGCCGTGGCGTTGTCCGACTGAATTCGGATCTGCCTGCCCTCCAGCTACGGCTGGAACGCCTTTAGGGCTAGATACACTGCCCTTATCTCCAGAACATTGATCTGCAGGGAGGACTCTGGCTGAG
The DNA here is from genome assembly GCF_048569485.1 of Anomaloglossus baeobatrachus. Lineage (NCBI taxonomy): Eukaryota > Metazoa > Chordata > Amphibia > Anura > Aromobatidae > Anomaloglossus > Anomaloglossus baeobatrachus. The sequence goes on along the minus strand of NC_134356.1, from coordinate 38,089,366 downwards.
TCCAGGTACCCTGAGCCCTGTGGTGGAGGAAGACCGCTCCCCACCCTGACAGACTCGCATCCGTCGTGACCACCGCCCAGGATGGGGGCAGAAATGATTTCCCCTTCGACAAAGACGTGGGAAGAAGCCACCACTGAAGAGAGGCCTTGGCTGTCCGAGACAGGGAGACGTTCCTGTCGAGAGACGTCGACTTCCTGTCCCATTTTCGGAGAATGTCCCATTGAAGTGGACGCAGATGAAACTGCGCAAATGGAACTGCCTCCATTGCCGCCACCATCTTCCCTAGGAAGTGCATGAGGCGTCTCAAGGGGTGCGACTGGGCTCGAAGGAGAGATTGCACCCCTGTCCGTAGTGAACGTTGTTTGTCCAGCGGAAGTTTCACTATCGCTGAGAGAGTGTGAAACTCCATCCCGAGATATGTCAGCGATTGGGTCGGAGTCAATTTTGACTTTGGGAAATTGATGATCCACCCGAATCTCTGGAGAGTCTCCAGAGCAGTGTTCAGGCTGTGTTGGCATGCCACCTGAGAGGGGGCCTTGACCAGGAGATCGTCTAAGTAAGGGATCACCGAGTGGCCCTGCGAGTGCAGGACCGCTACCACTGTTGCCATGACCTTGGTGAAGACCCGAGGGGCTGTCGCCAGGCCAAAGGGCAGCGCCACGAACTGAAAGTGTTCGTCCCCGATGGCGAAACGCAGGAAGCGCTGATGCTCTGGTGCAATCGGCACGTGGAGATAAGCATCTCTGATGTCGATTGATGCTAGGAAGTCTCCTTGGGACATCGAGGCGATGACGGAGCGGAGGGATTCCATCCGGAACCGCCTGGCGTTCACATGTTTGTTGAGCAGCTTGAGATCCAGGACGGGACGGAAAGATCCGTCCTTTTTTGGCACTACAAACAAGTTGGAGTAGAAACCTTGACCCCATTGCTGAAGGGGAACCGGGATCACCACTCCTTCTGTTTTCAGAGTGCTCACCGCCTGAAGAAGAGCATCGGCTCGCTCGGGGGCGGAGATGTTCTGAAGAAACGAGTCGGAGGACGAGAGCGGAATTCTATCCTGTAACCGTGAGACAGAATGTCTCTCACCCATCGGTCTTGGACATGTGGCAACCAGGCGTCGCAAAAGCGGGAGAGCCTGCCACCGACCGAGGATGCGGTTTGGGGAGGCCGAAAATCATGAGGAGGCCGCTTTGGGAGCGGTTCCTCCGGCGGTCTTTTTAGGACGTGACTTAGACCGCCATGAGTCAGAGTTCCTCTGACCCTTCTGTGGCCTGTTGGACGAGGAGAATTGGGACTTGGCTGAGGTCCGAAAGGACCGAAATCTCGATTGTACCTTCCTTTGTGGAGGTCTGTTGGGTTTGGACTGGGGCAAGGACGATTCCTTTCCCTTGGATTGTTTAATGATTTCATCCAATTGCTCGCCAAACAGGCGGTCGCCAGAAAATGGCAAACCGGTTAAGAACTTCTTGGAAGCAGAGTCTGCCTTCCATTCACGTAGCCACATAGCCCTGCGGACTGCCACCGAATTGGCGGATGCTACCGCCGTACGGCTCGCAGAGTCCAGGACAGCATTCATGGCGTAGGACGCAAACGCCGACGCCTGAGAGGTTAAGGACACAACCTGTGGAGTAGAGGCACGTGTGACTGCATTAATCTCAGACTGGCAAGCTGAGATAGCTTGGAGTGCCCATACGGCTGCGAATGCCGGAGCAAAAGACGCGCCTATGGCTTCATAGATGGATTTCATCAGGAGCTCTATCTGCCTGTCAGTGGCATCCTTGAGTGATGCACCGTCTGCCACTGGAACTATGGATCTAGCCGCCAGTCTGGAGACTGGAGGATCCACCTTGGGACACTGAGCCCAACTCTTGACTACGTCAGGGGGAAAGGGATAACGTGTGTCATTAAGGCGCTTAGTAAAGCGCTTATCTGGAAAAGCTCGGTGTTTCTGGACTGTATCTCTGAAGTCGGAGTGATCAAGAAATGCACTCCGTGCTCGTTTAGGAAACCTAAAATGGAATTTCTCCTGCTGAGAAGCTGACTCCTCAATCTGAGGAGTTGGAGGAGAAAGATCCAACACCTGATTGATGGACGCTATAAGGTCATTTACTATGGCGTCCCCTTCAGGTGTAGCAAGGTTGAGAGCGGCGTCAGAATCAGAGCCCTGATCTGCCACCTCCGCTTCATCTTCCAGAGATTCCTCATGCTGAGACCCTGAACACTGTGATGAAGTCGAGGGAAGCTCCCGGCGAGCCCGCTTAGCTGGCCTGGGACTGCGGTCCGTGTCAGAGTCCTCACCGTGGGAGCTATGAGTCGCCCCAGGAGCACTTTGCTGCTCCAACCTAGGGGGGCCTGGGGACAATGATTCAACAGTGCCCGGGATCTGTGTTACTAGTCTGGACTGCAAAGCCTCTAGTATCTTAGCAGACCATCTATCCATAGACTCAGAAAGTTTGTCAGCAAATACTGCAAACTCTGTCCCTGTCACCTGGACAGTGGCAGCCGACTGTTCCACCTGGGCCGAGGGTCCCACCAGTGGCAAAGGCTCCGGCTGAGTGAGTGTCACAGGGGCCAAGCATTGCACACAATGAGGGTAGGTGGAACCTGCAGGTAGCATAGCCGCACATGAGGTACAGGTTGCAAAGTAAACCTGTGCCCTGGCACCCTTGCTTTTTTCGGACGACATGCTGTTGTCTCCTTTTAGAGCAATCAGAGAGGGTATATAGCCAAGGCAACAGTGCGGCCGTACAGAGTAAATGTATACAAAATATGGATATAAATATACACTTCTGCACCCAGGGGAGCAAGCACCTAGTAACAGGTGCTGCTTACCGACCGCCCTCAGCGTTTGTGTGACCACCAGATTCCCTGCCTGGGCTCCCAGCGCTGTTGGAGCTCGTCTCTGAAGATCCCCAGCGTCAGCCGTGCTGCTAGTAATGGCTGCTAGCGTTCTGAGAGGAAGAGGGAGCCGTGGGCGTGCACTAAAAAGTGCGGGAATCTGGTGCCCCACTGTGCACAGTGAGGGGGGAGGAGGATACAAAGTATGCTCCTGCCCTCAGCGCTGACGTTCCATGCAGCGTCCCGCCCTTACTCCTGACTGGCAGGCCCGGGGGCGGGAATATGCGGCACTAGGCCGCAAAAGCCGGGGACTCGAGTTATAAGCGCGGCCGGCAAACAAGCGCGGCCAGCGCGGTAGTCCCGGCGCACCAACACACCCAGCAGCTGCTGCAGCGTGTATCAAACAGGCGCTCTATGCGCCGTCCCCAAGGGGACACAGAGTACCTCAGAGTAGCAGGGCCATGTCCCTGACGATACCCGGGCTCCTGTCCAGCAGATTCCCCCAGGGGCTGCGGAGGGAGCACGGTCCCAGTGCCAGGAGACCGTTTAGGATCCCACTTCACCCAGAGCCCTGTAAGGGATGTGGAAGGAAAACGGCATGTGGCTCCTGCCTGTGTACCCGCAATGGGTACCTCAACCTTAACAGCACCGCCGACTCAGAGTGGGGTGAGAAGGGAGCATGCCGGGAGCCCTGTAATGGGCCCTCTTTTCTTCCATCCGATATAGTCAGCAGCTGCTGCCGACTAACTTGTGGAGCTTGCGTGCATGTGTGCCTCCTTCAACACAAAGCATAAAAACTGATGGGCCCGTGATGCACGGGAGGGTGTATAGCAGAGGGGAGGGGTTACACTTTTTAAAGTGTAATACTTTGTGTGGCCTCCGGAGGCAGAAGCTATACACCCAATTGTCTGGGTCTCCCAATGGAGCGACAAAGAAATGTAGAATGAACAAAGAAGTATTCATAACACACTGATTGTATTCATAACATGTTGGTTCTCACCAGCTGGGATGTGAAATTGGGGCTTTATCTTTTACTCCTTGTTCCCGTTTCAAGGTCAAATGTTGGACTGTATAATCATGAGATTTTTAATACATGAGCCAGAAGCTTGCTTTTGCTCAGTGAATACGTCTTGGCGTGATCAATGTTGATTCATTTATATCTGCGCAGATCGATTTGAAATCCGTCTCTGTGACCCTGAGAGACCCCATTTGTGGTTTTCCCCAAAATTCCCAATTTTGACAGCAGGACCCCCAGAATTGAGTTGATAAGAACACGTCTTTACCATTTCTGGGAATATTCTCATCATTCTCTATAATGACAGTCGTCTCTTTTGCGGACAGCGCCAAAGCCACTTCTAAATCCCTTTGGTACAGCTTGTCTTCTAGAGGCAGCCTGGGAAAAAAAAAAATAAAAACACTGATTAAAGTGGAAACTCGTCTGTACCTGAAATGTGCCCAAACAAGGAATCCTAGTAATCTTTATTTTTACATAGCGCTAACATATTCGGCAGCGCTTTACATACATCAGGAACACTGTCCCCATTGGGGCTCAGAATCTAAAGTCACTATCTGTATGTCTTTGGAGTGTGGGAGGAAACCGGAGAACCCGGAGGAAACCACACAAACACGGGGAGAACATACAAACTCCTTGCAGATGGTGTCCTTGGTGGGAATTGAACCCAGGACCCCAGCGCTGCAAGACTGCAGTGCTAACCACTGAGCCACCGTGCTGCCCTGAGCCACCGCGCTCTATGCTTGAGTGCGGATCTGCCTTAAAGGGACGGACCTGACGGCAGATCCGCACTCTATGATCTCAGCCAGGTATGTCCATCTCTGAAATTCAAAGTGCAACATGCTTTAAAAGCCACCGGGAGACTGGTTGGTCTAGCGGGACCCCTGCGGAAGTGATAGGCCTCTACTTACCTGCACATAGAGGCAGCCTGGTAACTCTAAGGCCCTGTGCACATGGGTGAACATACCTGCGGACATTTCTGCAGGTTTCCCGCAGCTGCTCCCCGGAATCCGTGGCTATCTATTGCTGCGGTATCTCTGCGGAATTGTTGCGGCAAACCTGCGGAAACAGCGCGGATTTCCCACCCTGTATCTCCATAATGCAGGAGCAGGAATTTCGCAGATTTTTCCGCATGAATAATGGACATGCAGATACGTGCGGCTGCGGGAAATGCGCAGCCGCAAATACCGCAGCATTGATACAGCACTCCCCAAATCCCATAGGATAACATGGGGAGTGTCTGTACTTGCGTAAACACGCGGATTTATCGGAAAAAAAAAAATTGCGTGTTTTCCGCTGTAAAATCCGCAGTTAAATTCTCCAGTGGGCACATAGCCTAAGGAAGCAAGCGGGGAGAAGCTTCCAGGAACCCGCCTGTCTGACCAGTCTCCTGGTGGCGTTTAACCCCCCCCTCACCCTCGGACGATTTTCTGCTTATAGTTTTTCTTCCTCCCCTTCTTCCGAGAACCATAACTTTATTTTTCCGTCAATATAGCCATATGTTTTTTGTGGGACGTATTGTATTTTTAAAAGACTCCATCCATTCTGCCCCAGACTGTACTGGGAAACGGGAAACAAAAAATTCCAAGTGCGGTGAAATTGCAAAAAAAAAAAAAAAAAAAAAGTGCTATTCCACTATTGTTCTTTGTTTTTTTTTTTTTAATTTACCATGTTCATTATATGGTAAAATTGACCTGGCCTTATCATTCCCCAGCTGGGTACGAGTTCTTAGATACCAAACATGTATAGTTTTATTTTATTTTTTTTATTATTTTATTTATTTATTTTTTTATTATTTATTTTTATTTAAGTAGTGAAAAAAAAAAGTCTGAAATTTGCCTCCCAAATTTTTTTTCTGCTTTTGTCCCTATTTTTCCGAGACCTGTAACGTTTTTTTATTTCTCAGTATCTGGGGCTCAGTGACGGCTTATTTTTTGTGTCCTCAGATGACGTTTTTTGCTGATACTATTCTTGGAGTAACCTATTATTGCAAAGTTGCGGCGTCAAAAAAATGCAATTCTCTTGTTTTATTTTTTTTTTCTCGTTACGCCCATCCCCAATTTGATGAATTTATTTTACATTTTGACAGATTGGACATTTCCGATAGCGAGATCAAATATGTGCATTTTATCCAAAGACGTACAGATAGGGACTCTAGATTGTGAGCCCCAATGGGGACAGTGTACCTGACGTATGTGAAGCGCTGTGGAATTAATAGCCCTATATAAATGAATAAATATTATTATATTATTATTATTATTTATTGTTTTATTTTCAAATAAGGCAACAGGAAGGTGATTAGAACTTTGTTTCTTTTGTGGTTTGTTTCATATTTTTTCAAAACTCTTTTGGTTTTACGTTTTCACTAGTCCTTAGGGGACATGAAGCTGCGATCTTCAGACGGCACCGCTCTGTACAGCAGAAATCAAGATCTCCTATGAATGGCGCTCACAGCCGACGTTCACAGGAGGATCATGACAGACACAGGGGTCATCAGTTGACCCCCGACTGTAATAACAATCTATTGGTGTCCCATGATCACGTGATGTGCGCGCAGATGTGAGGGATTAGTGACGGGTTTCTTGTTTGTGCATTGTAAATGTCGCTTTCAGAGACTTATCGCAGCATTTAACTGGTTAACAGCCGCAGACAGATCCCTGATCCACCGGCGGGTGTTAGAGGCACATGATTAAATCAGCCGTCATGTGCAGGGAAAGATGTGTGTGAGCCCGCATCAAAGACAGGGAGACGACTAATAACGTAAATATACGTCATCAGTTGACTCGCCCACCCCAGGGCTATGGGACACCCGGTGCCGGGCCGGACTAGTCCGGGGGTCGTCAGTGGTGTCGGGGCCCGACTCCGTGGCCCTGGCGGGAGTCAATTAATATGGCTTCAGTGTTGGGGGTGATTAAAGTTTATAATATTTGTGACGCCACCTGTGGTTTGCGGCTATTAAGCCGCCGCTGCTGTATGGGGCCTCCGGGGCTGATGGAATGGCAGCTTGGATGGTCCTGCTCCCCACAGGTGGAGCGGTGCTCCGGGGCAACAGTTGGTGCTTGTAAGTGTCTATGTGGTGATAGACGTCTATGCAGTGAAATAACGGAGACAACACCAGGGGGTGCAGTTTCAAGGTCTTTACTCACAGTTCCTGGGCTGCAGCACACTGGTGCCGTTGGACTGCTGGAACCCACTGTCAGGGACCTCCGCCGATCCTGGGTAGATCTGGGGGCGAAAGCCGGTGCACCCCTCTATGTGTTCCTTTGTTCAGCTGACTTCTAAGCCTTGCCTTTACTGGATGAACCTGGCTCGGCCTCCACTACAGCCTCCGGGCCAGGGGCTTTCCTAGTGGGTATTCTACCCCCTTTCCAGAGATTCTGCTGTGGGCTGTGGCCCGGGGTGTTTGCAACTTCCCTGGGCCTCTGTTTTTACTTTTGGAATTGACTTCTCTTCCTCCAGTTTCTAGGGACCGTCCCCTGTGTGCAGCTTGATCCCTCCACCTGATCGTTCTGTGGAACAGGCCACGAGCCTGAAAGCTATCTGTGGCCCTGGAATCCCCTCTGTTCTGCTTGGTGTCACCTGGGCCTAGCCGGGCCCCAGGGTCTTCACCAGGAAGCGACACTTTCCTCTTCTTGCTCATGACTGACTAGAGCACTTCTCCCTGCTCTCTCCTCTGCCTCCCGCAGACTCTCACCACTCACTCACTAAACTTGACCTTTCTGTTTCTACTCTACACTCGGCTGGCTCCTCCCACCCTATGGGAGCAGGGATGGGTCTTACGGCCCCTCACAGCATGCAGCATGGGAGGGTTGCTGCCACTGTCCCTGGTCCCTGTGTGTGCCTAACAATGGGTGTAGTGTAGATTTGCCTGTGGACCGGCGTTCACTCCTTTCCTTACCCAGGATGGGACATCACACCTCTGGCTGGGGTGCAATGTTCCTGTGGCGACGGAAGCCTCAGGGGCACCACACAGTCATGAGAGATCATACAGTCAAGTGACAGATATATATGTCCAGTGGTTCTGTAGTCAGGTTCACCTTAAAGGGGCTGTCCAGGAATATGCTTCTGCCCAATCAGACATGGTGAGACATTAGTGCCCGCTGGGTGGTGCAGTTATCCAGGCAATTGCACAGAGACAATAAATTAACCATAAAAGAATACCCTGAATCCTATTAGAAATGCATACACCTTGCAATGAGTCACCAAAGCAGAGATTAATTTATACAAATTGACTCCGTTGATAGATACCGTAAATCATTGAATAAAGGCTACATGCCAAGAGATTTACAAAAATCCAAAATATATTTTATTTAGCAATGCGACACAGGCACAGGCACAGGCAATACACACAGACAAAAACAGGGCAGCTATGCGTGTCAGGATTGGATTTCTCACCAAAGTTTTGGCTATATTAAAGATGTAATTACTGAGAGACCAGAAGTGATTGAAAATGGCACACTAAAAAATAACATGAGTATGAATATATCTATACAAGGTGTACCAAATTCAGCCACTAGAGGTCGCACATGGTTAGGTCACAGATTTTGTACAGGATAATACAATACACAGCTGAATAACATATCAACAGAATGGCAAATGCATATAATACACTATAATACATATGAGAGGCACCTCCCGATGAATTGGAAGCGAAACACGCGTTGAGGTGCAGGGCAGCGTGTTCAGTCATGTTTACTCTTGGTGGGTCGCTTCCCTCTGCTGGAGCATTCCTCCTCCATGTGCAGCACGATCTCTCCTTGCTAATCACTGGCAATAAGCCTCCCTATTGCTTACTAAACTGTCTGCAACTATGTATAGATGATGTGATGCTGCACACTATACAGGTTTATCAGTTCATGGTTGCACTGTCTTTTTGCAGAACCACCAGCAATTGTTTATATAAATTCTGTTTGCAACCACATATGCACATTGCATGTATATTACTTTATTGCTGGCATGTCTATGGTCTATGACCCTTTTTATAGTAAGTTTTGAGTGTAAAATACCAATTTGGTCATTATTAATGTATCATCATAAACTCTCATATGTATTATAGTGTATTATATGCATTTGCCATTCTGTTGATATGTTATTCAGCTGTGTATTGTATTATCCTGTACAAAATCTGTGACCTAACCATGTGCGACCTCTAGTGGCTGAATTTGGTACACCTTGTATAGATATATTCATACTCATGTTATTTTTTAGTGTGCCATTTTCAATCACTTCTGGTCGCTCAGTAATTACATCTTTAACCCCTTCACGACCGGCCGATTTTTCGCTTTCCGTTTTTTTTTTCGCCATTCTTTTTCTGAGAGACATAACTTTTTTTATTTTTCAGTCAATATGGTCATGTGAGGGCTCATTTTTTGCGGAACGAGCTGTACTTTTAAATCAAACCATCAGTTTTACCATATTGTGTACTAGAAAATGGCAAAAAAAATTCCAAATGCTGAAAAATGGCAAAAAAAGTGCGATAGCACTATGGTTTTTGAGATATTTTATTCACGGTGTTCACTATATGGTAAAACTGATGGGTGGGTGTGATGCCTCAGGTCAGTGCGAGTTCGTAGACACCAAATATGTATAGGTTTACTTTTATATAAGGGGTTAAAAAAAAAAAAAATCGGAAGTTTGTCCGAAAAAAGTGGCGCACGTTTTACGCCATATTCCGTGACCCGTAGCGTTCTCATTTTTCGGGATCTATGGCTCAGTGACGGCTTATTTTTTGCGTCTCGAGCTGACGTTTTTAACGGTACCATTTTTGCGCAGATGCTAAGTTTTGATCGCCTCTTATTGCATTTTGCGCAAAAGTTGTGGCGACAAAAAAACATCGTTTTGGTGTTTGGAATTTTTTTGCCGCTACGCCGTTTACTGATCAGATTCATTGATTTTATATTTTGATAGATCGGGCGTTTCTGAACGCGGCGATACCAAATGTGTGTATATTTTTTATTTTTTTAACCCTTTAATTTTCAATGGGGCAAATGGGGGGTGATTTGAACTTTTAGGTTTGTTTTTTTTTTATTTTTTTACTTTTTTTTTTTATTTTACTAGTCCCCCTAGGGGGCTATTGCGATCAGCATTCCGATCGCTCTGCACTATCTGCTGATCACAGCTACAAGGCTGTAAACAGCAGATACGCTGTCTTTCTCTTTTACTGTGCCCCGGGCACAGCGAAAGTGAAAGCAAGTCAGGTGTAGTACAGGAGTCATCACATGACCCTGTGCTACCATGACAACTATCGGGAGTCACGTGATCGCGTCACGTGACTTCCGGTATCGGGCGGTAAGGAAAACAGTACCGCAATCGCGCTTATAATGGCGCTGTCACGTATTGACAGCGCCATTTAAGGGGTTAATCGGCACGAGCAGATAACGATTCTGCTCGTGCCTAGCAGGCACACATCTCAGCTGTGAAAATCAGCTGAGATGTGTGCCGATCGCGGCATGCTGCTGCCGCCGGAGGACCGCGGGCAGTAACATTATGTCATTTAGGACGTAATTTTACGGCCCGCGGTCGTTAAGGGGTTAATATAGCCAAAACTTTGGTGAGAAATCCAGTCCTGACACGCATAGCTGCCCTGTTTTTGTCTGTGTGTATTGCCTGTGCCAATGCCTGTGTCGCATTGCTAAATAAAATATATTTTGGATTTTTGTAAATCTCTTGGCATGTAGCCTTTATTCAATGATTTACGGTATCTATCAACTGAGTCAATTTGTATAAATTAATCGCACAGAGACAGTAGCCTCACGACCGATCCTCCCCGGCCCGCACTTGTGTCACTTCCCCGGTCATCGGACTGTGGCCATGTCACACGACACAACTCCGATCCTCCGAGCTCAGGCGACACCGCACATTAGATATTCCGTTCTACGTGGCCTCACTCACCTCTTTTTCTGGGAATTGATCGGCGTGGCCTCCTCTTTGTGACTTTTCTTTATTGGTTTCTCCTTTTTCTCCTTCTTCGTCTCCACTCGTGCTTTTTTACTTACGGGTGCGGAAGACGCAAAATCCTCATCTACAAGTAAAAAGTTTGGAAAACAAAAAGTAGGTGAAGCTCAGGACGGTCACAAAACATTGCAAAAATCATAAAAGCAAATGAAAAGAAGAAACTTTGTAATATATCTTATCAGAGAAATCTGCTTCTTTCTCCACTTATACACCACTTCTTCCTCCTCCCTATAAATTTATCATCCATTCTAGAGAAAAAAAAGCTGAAATCTTTCATGCTCAAAGCAAGACTGAGGGATCTGATCACGACTCGAGTACCCGAGTATAATGGAAGAGAATGGGGGATTGGAGCATTTTCTGGAAGATCTTTATACTTGGTACACTAGTCGAGCCCATCAGCGCATCAACTGCTTGTTACAAGTACCGAGCATGGTAGTGCCCGCTCATCACTGATTACAAGTACTGAGCACCTGAGCATGGTAGTGCCCGCTCATCACTAGTTACGAGTACCGAGCACCCGAGCATGGTAGTGCTCGCTCATCACTAGTTACCAGTACTGAGCACCTGAGCATGGTAGTGCCCGCTCATCACTAGTTACGAGTACAGAGCACCTGAGCATGGTAGTGCCCGCTCATCACTAGTTACGAGTACAGAGCACCTGAGCATGGTAGTGCCCGCTCATCACTAGTTACCAGTACTGAGCACCTGAGCATGGTAGTGCTCGCTCATCACTAGTTACCAGTACTGAGCACCTGAGCATGGTAGTGCCCGTTCATCACTAGTTACGAGTACTGGGCACCTGAGCATGGTAGTGCCCGCTCATCACTAGTTACCAGTACTGAGCACCTGAGCATGGTAGTGCCCGCTCATCACTAGTTACCAGTACTGAGCACCTGAGCATGGTAGTGCCCGCTCATCACTAGTTACTAGTACTGAGCACCCGAGCATGGTAGTGCCCGCTCATCACTAGTTACCAGTACTGAGCACCCGAGCATGGCAGTGCTCGCTCATCACTAGTTACGAGTACTGAGCACCAGAGCATGGTAGTGCCCGCTCATCACTAGTTACGAGTACTGAGCACCTGAGCATGGTAGTGCTCGCTCATCACTAGTTACGAGTACTGAGCACCTGAGCATGGTAGTGCTCGCTCATCACTAGTTACCAGTACTGAGCACCCGAGCATGGTAATGCCCGCTCATCACTAGTTACAAGTACTGAGCACCTGAGCATGGTAGTGCCCGCTCATCACTAGTTACGAGTACTGAGCACCCAAGCATGGTAGTGCCCGCTCATCACTAGTTACGAGTACTGAGCACCCAAGCATGGTAGTGCCCGCTCATCACTAGTTACGAGTACTGAGCACCCGAGCATGGTAGTGCCCGCTCATCACTAGTTACGAGTACTGAGCACCCAAGCATGGTAGTGCCCGCTCATCACTAGTTACGAGTACTGAGCACCCAAGCATGGTAGTGCCCGCTCATCACTAGTTACCAGTACAGAGCAGCCAAGCATGGTAGTGCCCACTCATCACTTGTAGGAATCCTTTCCTGACCCATGTAGACCATCCCTAATCCAGCAAACGCACATGCAGAAAATCACAACCATTAAAGCTATGTGCCCACGGGACTCTGTATCTGCGGATTTTTCTGCTTCAAAATCTGCAGCTTTCCCCCGGAATCCGCACCTTTTCATAGGTGCGGATATGACGCGGATTTGATGCGGATTCTGTGATTTTTTTTTTTTTTAATGCAATTGAATAGGCAAAATCCGCATCAATAATTGACATGCTGCAGATTTTTCCGCACGAAAATTCGCACGATTTCCGGTGCGGAAAAATCCGCAGCGTGGGCACAGCATTTCCCAAATGCCATAGAAATGGCTGGGGAGCAGCTGTGCTGCAGATTTCTGGAAAATCCGCGGCTTTTCCGCGAGAAATCCGCGCATTTTCTGCAGCGTGGGCACATAGCCTAAAGCGGGCTTTACACACTGAAATATCGGTCCCGATATCGCTAGTGTGGGTACCCGCCCCCATCTGTTGCGCGACACGGGCAAATCGCTGCCCGTGCCGCACAACATCGCCCAGACCCGTCACACATACTTACCTGCCCGGCAACGTCGCTGTGACCGGCGAGCTGCCTCCTTTCTAAGGGGGCGGTCCGTGCGGCGTCACAGCGACGTCACTGAGCAGCCGCCCAATAGCAGCGGAGGGGCGGAGCTGAGCGGGACGTAACATCCCGCCCACCTCCTTCCTTCCGCATTGTGGCCAGGACGCAGGTAAGGAGAGCTTTCTCGCTCCTGCGGTGTCACACGGAGCGATGTGTGCTGCCGCAGGAACTAGGAACAACCTCATAACTGCTGCAGTAACGATATTTGAGAATGGACCCCCATGTCACCGATGAGCGATTTTGCACGTTTTTGCAACGATGCAAAATCGCTCATCGGTGTCACACGCAGCGGCATCGCTAATGAGGCCGGATGTGCGTCACCAATTCCGTGACCCCAACGACTTCGCATTAGCGATGTCGTAGCGTGTAAAGCCCCCTTTAGGGTTTAGTTTCCACTCACCGTCATCCTCTAAGTCCAAAAACTGGCAATAATCCACCGTTTTCTTACTCCTGAAAAATATTATTCAGACATTGAATTTAATACATTATAGAGTGAGACCAGAGCTGCACGGTGACTTTACTCCAAATTTTACAACTTCCCCAGAATAATCCTTGGAGGTGCCACCATTTGACTCGACACCAGCCGTCCAACCACACAAGAGTGGATGAGGAGCTGTATAATGGGCATGAAAGAAATCACAGACAGACGTCGGCCTCCTAGCGCCTCGCTCAGGAGAGGTGATCAGTAACCTGGCGCCACGCAGGAAGATATTACAGGGCGGCCGAGCACAAGAATCCCTGTGCCCTGGCATCACCATGGACATAGCTGGCAGAGGGGATTTCAGATCATAGATACATGAGAATAGCAGGGAGCGGCAAGAAAAACAAACACTTAAATAACACTGTCAATGGTAGACCGCATTTACATTGAGCCATCCGGTTACGTTAATTCAGCACCCTTTGAAACGCGCCCGTACAACGCTGGAGTGTTGTCATAGCAACTGGGGAGGTGAGGAGATGCAGATCACCAGTGCTTCATAGGAAGCTGTGATTTGTCTAACAAAGTGTGGAGTGCAAGCGATCACCCGAACAAGGTATCAAGACCCGGAGGGGGAATGAAAAGAATAAAAGAGGTGAAATGTAAAAATATAAATAATAAATAAGATAGAAAAAAATAAAAAAAAGTAAAACAAAAATAATAAAAATGTAAAAACAAAATATTTAATATTTTTTTAAATTTATTTTTAAAAATATTTTTGTATTTTCTTATTTTTATTCATATATACATATGAATAAAAATACAAATATTTTTAAAAATAAGTTAAAAAATATGCAAAATAAAAAGTAAAACATTAAAAATAAAAAGGAAAAAAACAAAACTTAAGGAAAAATTAAATTCAAATTAAATATAAATAAATGCAAAAAACATTACGGTATATAAAAATACAAGTAAAAAAATAAGGGGAAAGAAAAGTAAAAAAAAAAAATCAAACACCAAAAAAATATTAAAAATAAGTCAAAAAAATTCAAAACAAAAATATAAAACAAGTTAAATATAAAAAAAGCAAAAAAAAACATTAATATAAAAATACAAGTAAAAAAAAAGTAAAAATTATTAGTAACATTAAAAATTCAAAATCAAAACAAAATATTAATTTGTTTAAAAATATAAAAAAATAAAAAGTAAAAAAATTAAACGTAAAATACAAATATAAAAATTAAGAAAAAATATAAAGTATAAAAATGCAAAAAAAGTAAAAACAATATAGAAAAAAGTAAAAAAAAAGTGAAAAAAATTCAAAAACACCAAAACAAAATATTAATTAGTTTAAAAATATAAAAAAATAAAAAGTAAAAAAAATTAAACGTAAAATACAAATATAAAAATTAAGAAAAAATATAAAGTATAAAAATGCAAAAAAAATAAGTTAAAAAAAATATAGAAAAAATAAAAGTAAAAAAAAAGTGAAAAAAATTAAAAAACACCAAAACAAAATATAAGTTAAAAAAAAATAATTTTTAAAAAATGTAAGTAAAAAATAAATCAATAAATAAAATGTCCAGTTTCGCGGAGTTCTGAAAAATAATAACATAAGGAGAACAGAACCTCACAAGGGTCCATTCACCGGATCTTGGAAGATGGGGGGGGTCGAAATAGTCATGAAGGGGTTAATCAGTCACCTGGCCGGTCTGTCCATAGTGCGGAGGCGGATGGGGCTCCTTCCTCCTCAGTGACCCCTGCAGGAGAGCTCGCCCCCCGGTTCCGCCTCGCACACTCCTCTGTCTCCGTCTCTGTCGTTCCCGGCACTGAGTGACTCAAACATCCCGCGCAATTTTCTGGTTCTGGTCAGTCCCGATCGCACATTCGCCACAAAGCACCATTGTGAAAAAAGAAATTATTTTATATTCAACAATCATAACTACAATATAACACCAGAAAAAAAAGTAACGATTTATAAAAGGCGCGAATATCAATTTAACTACACACCTAACCGTGAGCAGAATCTGCTGAACCTAGATTTACACTATGCGATCACGTGATACAGATGGCTGTAGTTTCCTGCTTTGCGTCTGGTGTCCTTGGTAACCATGGGAATTGCTCGTCTCTGATCACATGACCGTACCATAGACCCTCACGGCACGGCGTGTAATATGTAATACGTCAGTAGTGAGACACCTAGCGGCCACAAGCAGAATTGAACATATGGCTGCAGAAAAGTAGGTTGAAATTCTGGCCTAAATGTAATGAGCCCCCAAATCCACTGTATGATGTAGCAATTATTTCATATAAATGCTGCTCTAACACTAATAAAGTGGCTACCCATCTTTGGGGACATTTCTTTTTACCTAAATGCATGTATTTGGGATTAAAAATAATTTCTCAATAGAAAATTGTGTACGGTGTGGTTACAGGCTCTTGGTTTCCTTGAATAATTAACTTTAAATTGGGTTGTGGTCATAAATCAGGTGAGAGAAGCTCAGGAATAAAGAATTACACGCTCTCCAGGTGGAGCGAGCTCACTGAAGGGTTCTCAGTTACCTCATTCTGCATCCAGCAATAAACGATGCAACGCAGGAAAAAGGTGCAACACTTTTTAATGAATATTGCAAAAAAAAATAAAAAGATAATTCTTAGCCCCAAAAACATGAATTTAAAGAGGACCAACCGGCACGATTTTGCTATATGAGATAAAGGCAGTGTCGTACAGGCAGTAAGATGCTGAATCCATCCATACCTGTTGTACAACCCCTGGCAAAAATTATGGACTCACCTGACACTGAGGATGTTCATTCAGTTGTTTACTTTTGTTTAAAAAAAAAGCAGATCACAGTTTCACAGTTTCACAGTTTCACAGTTTTTAAGGTTGAAGGGAGACTCTAAGTCCATCTAGTTCAACCCGTAGCCTAACATGTTGATCCAGAGGAAGGCAAAAAAACCCCAATGTGTCAAATAAGCTCCAATGGGGAAAAAAATTCCTTCCTGACTCCACATACGGCAATCAGACTAGTTCCCTGGATCAACACCCTGTCATAAAATCCAATATACATAACTGGTAATATTATATTTTTCAATTAATGCGATCAGGCTCTGCTTAAATTTTACTTGTGAATCCCTCAATACAACATCATACGGCAGAGAGCTCCATAGTCTCACTGCTCGTACAGTAAAGAGTCCTCATCTGTGATTATGATTAAACATTCTTTCCTCAAGACGTAGCGGATGCCCCCGTGTTCCAGTCGCAGGCCTAGGTGTAAAGAGATCTTTGGAAAGGTCTCTGTACTGTCCCCTCATATATTTATACATTGTGATTAGATCCCCCTAAGCCTTTGTTTTTCCTAACTAACTAACCCCAAGTTTAATAACCTGTCTTGGTATTGCAGCCCACCCATTCCTCTAATAATCTTGGTCGCTCTTCTATCTACCTGTAAGATTATGCTATTTATAACCTTCTATACTTTTGCTAACAAGAAATGCATCCATTCCTCTCTTAAATTCATTCAGTGAGTTGGCCATCACCACTTCCTCAGGAAGAGAGTTCCAGAGCCTCACTGCTCTTACCGTGAAGAACCCTCTTCTATGCTGATGTAGGAATTTTCTTTCCTCCAATCGAAAAGAATGCCCCCTTGTTCTTGTCATAGTCCTTGGTACAAACAGATCATGGGAGAGATCTCTATATGGCCCTCTGATATATTTGTACATATTTATTAGGTCTCCCCTAAGTCTTCTCTTTTCTAGAGTAAATAGACCTAATTTTGATAACCTTTCCGTGTATTGTAATGCACCCATTCCATTTATTATTTTAGTAGCCCGCCTCTGAACCCTTTCAAGTTCAGTAATGTCTTTCTTCAGCACCGGCGCCCAAAATTGCACACAATACTCCAAGTGTGGTCTGACTAGTGATTTGTACAGAGGGAGAATGATGTTTTCATCTCGTGCCCCCAGACCTCTTCTAATGCATCCCATCACCCTATTTGCTTTGGTGGCTGCTGCCTGACACTGGGCACTCCAATTTAGATTCTTATTCACTAAGATGCCTAAGTCTTTTTCCATGTCTGATTTCCCCAGCAGTTTCCCATTTAGTAAGTAATCGTAGCATCTGTTTCTCCTTCCCATGTGCATAACCTTACACTTATCTGTGTTAAACCTCATTTGCCATTTTTCAGCCCAATTCTCCAATTTACTCAAGTCCATCTGTAGTTGCAAACTGTCCTCCTTTGTGTTAACTACCTTACATAGTTTTGTATCATCTGCAAATACTGATATTTTACTCTGTAAACCATCCACCAGATCATTAATAAATATATTAAATAGTAGGGGGCCCAATACAGACCCCTGTGGCACCCCACTAGTAACCCTGGCCCAATCTGAGTATGCACCATTAATAACCACTCTTTGTTTTCTACCACTAAGCCAGCTACCTACCCATCTACACACATTTTCCCCGAGCCCAAGCTTTCTCATTTTACTTAGCAGTCTTTTATGTGGGACAGTGTCAAATGCTTTACCGAAGTCGAGATAAATGACATCCAATGATTCTCCTCGGTCCATGTGAGAGCTTACATCCTCATAGAAGCTGATCAGGTTAGTTTGACAGGAGCGATCCTTCATAAATCCATGTTGATATGGAGTTAAACAGTTATTAACATTGAGACATTCCATAATAGTATCCCTTAAAAACCCTTCAAACATTTTACCCACAACAGATGTTAAGCTTACCGGCCTATAGTTTCCAGGTTCCCTTTTGCACCCTTTTTTGAATATTGGTACCACATTTGCTAGCCGCCAATCCAGTGGAACAGACCAAGTTTCTATAGAGTCTTTAAATAAAAGGAATAGAGGCCTGTCTATCACATTACTTAACTCCCTTAATACCCGAGGGTGAATGCCATCAGGGCCTGGTGATTTGTCAATTTTAATGTTACTAAGTCGGTTCTGCACTTCTTCCTGGGTTAGGCAGGTCATACTTAATGGGGCATTTACATGATCACTCTGCATTTCCCCTGGCATATGCTTTTCCTGTGTGAACACAGTTGAGAAAAAAGTATTTAAAACATTTGCTTTTCCCACATCGCTTTCTATGATTTTACCCTCATTATTCTTTAAAGGGCCAACACCATCAATTTTAATCTTTTTTCTGTTTATATAATTAAAGAATAGTTTGGGATTTGTTTTGCTTTCCTTAGCAATGAGTCTCTCAGTTTCTACTTTTGCTAAATATATTTGTTTTTTACATATTTTATTTTTTTCTCTATATATTTTTAATGCTTCCTCGCTGCCTTCTTGTTTTAGCTTTTTAAATTCCTTTTTCTTATTATTCATTGCCCCTTTTACATCCTTATTAAGCCACATTGGTTTTCTCCTGTTCCTAGCCCTTTTATTTCTGTATGGTATGGCTAGCTCGCAGTGGGTGTTTAATACCGATTTAAAAATTTCCCACTTATTTTCTGTGCTCCCATTTTTGAGGACATTGTCCCAATCAATTTGGCGAAGGTCTTCTCTAAGTTGATCAAACTTTGCTTTCCTGAAATTCAGCGTTTTTGTAACCCCCCTCCAAGGCACCTTACTAAAGGACAAGTGGAATTGTATTATATTGTGGTCACTATTCCCTAGGTGCCCATCCACTCGTATGTCTGTTATTCTATCTGGCCTGTTGCTTAAAATTAAGTCCAGAAGGGCTGCCCCTCTAGTTGGGCCCGGCACAAGTTGGGACAGATAATTATCCTTAGTTACTGACAGAAACCGGTTTCCTTTCTGAGATACACAGGTTTCAGTTTCCCAGTCTATATCGGGGTAATTGAAGTCCCCCATAATAATCACCTCATTGTGATTTGCTGCTTTGTCTATTTGTTTCAATAATACATTTTCAGTGGTTTCTGTTATATTTGGTGGCTTATAACAAACCCCTATGAGTATTTTATTAGTTTTCCCTCCTTGTATCTCCACCCATAGAGATTCCACCTCTTCATTTCCCTCTTGAATATCTTCTCTTAGTCTGGGCTTTAAACTGGACTTTATATATAGACAGACTCCACCCCCTTTCCTTTTTTTACGATCCCTCCTAAACAATTCATATCCTTGCAGGTTAGCCGCCCAGTCATAACTATCATCTAACCATGTCTCAGTTATTCCTACTATGTCGTATTTCTCCTCATACATTACCAGCTCCAGTTCCTCCATCTTATTGGTCAGGCTTCTTGCATTGGTCAGCATGCAGGAAAGAAGTTTTGCTCCCCTTTTCTCAGCTTCCTTCTTAGTACCCTGTCTTGGGTCCTCTTTACGGCATCTAGTATCCTTGATTAGACATGGCACAAAACTAAAGTCATATCAAATGGCAACTTTCTGGCTTTAAGAAACACTAAAAAAGTCATGAAAACATAATGTGCAGCCAGTAACGGTTACTTTTCAAGACCAAACAGGGGGAAAAATTATGAAATCACTCAATTATGAGGAAAAAATTATGGAATCATGAAAAACAAACAAAAGAATACTCCAATACATGACTAGTATTTTGTTGCACCACCTCTGGCTTTTATAACAGCTTGCAGTCTCTGAGGCATGGACTTAATGAGTGACAAACAGTTCTCTTCATCAATCTGTTACCAACTTTCTATGATTGCTGTTGCCAGATCAGCTTTGCAGGTTGGAGCCATGTCATGGACCATTTTCTTCAACTTCCACCAAAGAAAGAGACCCGGACTATTTGCAGGCCATTACATTGACCTTATGTGTCTTTGTTCAAGGAATGTTTTCACAGTTTTTGCTCTATGGCAGGATGCATTATCATCTTGATAAATGATTTCATCATCCCCAAACATCCTTTCAATTTATGGGATAAGAAAAGTGCCCAAAATTTCAATGTAAACTTGGGCATTTATTGAAGATGTAATGACAGCCATCTGCCCGATGCCTTTACCTGACATGCTGCCCCATATCATCAATGACTGTGGAAATTTACATGTTCTCTTCAGGCAGTCATCTTTTTATTGTTTAGCTTTTCTGTATGTAAATCCCATTTCCTTTAGGCGGTTTCTTACAGTTCGGTCACAGACATTGACTCTAGTTTCCTCCCATTCATTCTTCATTTGTTTTGTTGTGCATTTCCCTTTTTTGAAGACATATTGCTTTAAGTTTCCTGTCTTGACGCTTTGATGTCTTCCTTGGTCTACCAGTAGTTTTGCCTTTAACAACCTTCCCATGTTGTTTGTATCTGGTCCAGATTTTAGACAGCTGACTGTGAACAACCAACATTTTTTGCAATATTGTGTGATGATTTACCCTCTTTTAAGAGTCTCTTGTGTTGGAGCCATGATTCATGTCAGTCCACTTGGTGCAACAGCTCTCTAAGGTATGATCACTTCTTTGGTGCAGGTGTTAGTTTTTGGAATTAAAATTTACAGGGTGATTCCATAATTTTTTTCCCGTTTGGTCTTGCTTTTGTACCATTTCTGTGATCTGCTTTTTATAAACAGAAGTAAACAACTGAATGAACATCCTCAGAGCCAGGTGAGTCCAGAATTTTTGCCAGGGGTTGTAGAAAGATCCGATGCTTAGTTGCAAAAATATCTTTAATTATGCAGAAATGCCCTGCACTTTGAGTGATGGGTGCAACATGGGTGTGTCTTTGTGGGTCAGGTCCTCGGTGTACTGTATATTCCTCCTCCGGCGTCCTCCTGGATTTTCCCCTTGTCGTTATTTGAATATCGCGCCACCATTGCTGTTGTTTGCGGTGTGTGCGCAATGCGAAAGTGATTCTGTCTTCATTAAAATGGCTCCGGAGTCCACGCATGCGCGTGCCATTTTATTGAAGACACTACGGTGAAGACCATGAGAGGCATCGGCGCATGAGCAGATTTTTCTTTTTACATCTGAGCACGCGCCCTTGCTGTTCATAGTGGTCACCGCAGTGTCTTCAATAAAATGGCACCAGAGATCGTGGTTCATGCATGCATGGACTCCAGCGCCATTTTAATGAAGACAGAATTACTGTGGCAATGCGCATGCGCCACAACAGCAATGGCGATACGGGATTCAAATAAAGAAAAGGGGGCAAGCCAGGAGGACACCAGAGGAGGAATAAACGCAGAAGACCCGACCCACAAATGCCCATCCCCGTTGCACCTGTCAATCAAAGTGTAGGGCATCTCTGCAACTTTGATTAAAGATAGGAAACAAAGAGTAGTCATAAATGTTACATTCTCTAAATGGGCGATAGTCAGCAGTGGGGGCCGCAGGGATCTGTGCTGGGTCTGATTCTTTTTAATCTCTTTACTATAAATCCCATCCACAAGGTCATTAATAAAGTGTCAGTCTTTGCTGATGACGCCAAATTATGTAGGATATTAAAAACTGACCTTGATAGTACAATATTACAAAAAGATCTGGATAAGATGTCAGAATGGGCAGATACTTGGCAAATGAGATTTAATGTTGATAAATGTAAAGTAATGCACCTAGGACGGAGTAATCCTATAGCTGCGTATACATTAAATGGAAGTAAACTCGGGACTACAGAACAGGAGAAGGACTTGGGTATTCTCATTACAAATAAGCTGAGCAGCAGCACTCAATGTCAGGCAGCAGCTGCAAAAGCAAACAAGATTCTAGGGTGTATAAAAAGAGAGATTAGATCCCGTGATCCCAACGTATTGTTACCCCTCTATAAATCACTTGTAAGGCCACATCTGGAATATGGGATCCAGTTTTGGGCTCCACATTTTAAAAAGGCATTCAGAAATTAGAGTCAGTTCAAAGGCGGGCAACTAGATTATTACAAGGAATGGAGGCCGCCCGTATGTTGAGAGGAATGGAGGCCGCCCGTATGATGAGAGGAATAGAGGCCGCCCGTATGATGAGAGGAATGGAGGCCGCCCGTATGATGAGAGGAATGGAGGCCGCCCGTATGATGAGAGAAATGGAGGCCGCCCGTATGATGAGAGGAATGGAGGCCGCCCGTATGATGAGAGAAATGGAGGCCGCCCGTATGATGACAGGTTGAAAAAGTTAGATATGTTTAGCTTAGAAAAAAGACGTCTCAGAGGAGATCTCATTTATATGTATAAATACATGTGTGGTCAATATAAAGGACTGGCACATGACTTATTCCTTCCAAAGACAATACTAAGGACCAGGGGGCACTCACTGCGAGTGGAAGAAAAGCGATTCCGGCAGCTAAATAGGAAAGGGTTCTTTACAGTTAGAGCGGTCAGACTGTGGAATGCCCTACCACAAGAGGTAGTAATGGCAGATACTATAACAGCTTTCAAAAGAGGGCTGGATGATTTCCTCACTACACAACATTGTTGGTTATAAATGACTTAGTGACCAAATGTAGAACTGGTGGAGGAAGAGTGAACCAGATGGATTGGGGGCTTTTTTTCAACCTAAGTAACTATGTAACTATATATTTCATGAACCAAGCATCAGATCTTTCTACCACAGGTATGTCTGAATTCAGTATCTTACTGCCTGTATGGCACTGCCTTTACCTCATATAGCAAAATCCTGGTGGTTGGTCCTCTTTAAGTAAGAAAAAATAATAATGGCCCAAAAGGTGGAAAAAGTGTCAGGAGGCGGCTACAGCCAATGAGCTGATGAAGGCTGCAGATAAAGAGCAACAGCTCATTGTCTGTACCGGTCAAGTCACTGCCGGCAACAGCGGCATCATGGCCGAAGCTATGTCATTATTATATACTAGAAGGTGGCCCGATTCTAACACATCGGGTATTCTAGAATTTACGTATTGTGTAGTTAATGTATGATTTTTGTTATATATAGATATAGATGTTGTTGTGTGTAGTTGCCAGTGTTTGTGTAGGGAGCTGTAAATGTTCTGGGTGTTGTCTGGGTGTGGCGGGGGGTGAGAGCGGTGTTGTTTGTGTGTTGCGTTGTGTGTGTTGCGTTGTTTGTGGAGCGCTGTGTGTCTGCAGTGTTGTCTGTGTGTGGTGCTGTGTGTGTTGCGCGGTTTGTGTGGGTGTGGGGTGCGTGTGTGTGTTTTGGGGGGAGGTATGTTTTGTGCAGTGTGTGTGTGTTGCGCGGTATGTGCGTATATTTATGTATGCCGCGGTGTTTGTGTGTTGGGTGTTGTGTGTGTGTGTGTGCGGCGTTGTCTGTGTGGGTGTCTGTGTAGGGCGGTGTTTGTGGTTCCCAGTGTGTGTGTGGTGTTGTGCAGTGCGCGTGTGGCGGTGTGTGTGTGTTTTGGAGGGAGGTGTGCACCCCCCATCGTGTTCCATTTCCCATGCTGCACCCCCCATCGTGCTCCTTCCCCCATCGTGCTCCATCCCCCATGCTGCGCACCCCCATCGTGCTCCATCCCCCATGCTGCGCACCTCCCATCGTGTTCCATCCCCCATGCTGCGCACTCCCCATTGTGCTTCATCCCCCATGCTGCGCACCCCTATCGTGCTCCATCCCCCATGCTGCGCACCT
The DNA here is from genome assembly GCF_048569485.1 of Anomaloglossus baeobatrachus. NCBI lineage: Eukaryota > Metazoa > Chordata > Amphibia > Anura > Aromobatidae > Anomaloglossus > Anomaloglossus baeobatrachus. The sequence continues at coordinate 38,065,530 of NC_134356.1, read as the reverse complement.
CCCATCGTGTTCCATCCCCCATGCTGCGCACCCCCCATCGTGCTCCATCCCCCATGCTGCGCACCCCCTATCGTGCTCCATCCCCCATGCTGCGCACCCCCCATCGTGTTTCATCCCCCATGCTGCGCACCCCTCATTGTGCTCCATCCCCCATGCTGCGCACCTCCCATCGTGTTCCATCCCACATGCTGCGCACCCCCCATCGTGCTCCATCCTCCATGCTGCGCACCCCCCATCGTGCTCCATCCTCCATGCTGCGCACCCCCAATCGTGCCCCATCCCCCATGCTGTGCACCCCCTATTGTACTCCATCCCCCATACTGCGCACCCCCCATCGTGCTCCATCCTCCATGCTGCGCACCCCCAATCGTGCCCCATCCCCCATGCTGCGCACCCCCTATTGTACTCCATCCCCCATACTGCGCACCCCCCATCGTGCCCCATCCCCCATACTGCGCACCCCCCATCGTGCTCCATCCCCCATGCTGTGCACCCCCTATTGTACTCCATCCGACATGCTGCGCACCCCCCATCGTGCTCCATCCCCCATGCTGCGCACCCCCCATCGTGCTCCATCCTCCATGCTGCGCACCCCCCATCGTGCTCCATCCTCCATGCTGCGCACCCCCCATTGTGCTCCATCCTCCATGCTGCGCACCCCCATCGTGCTCCATCCCCCATGCTGCGCACCCCTCATCGTGCTCCATCCCCCATGCTGCGCACCCCTCATCGTGCTCCATCCCCCATGCTGCGCACCCCTCATCGTGCTCCATCCCCCATGCTGCGCACCCCCCATCGTGCTCCATCCCCCATGCTGCGCACCCCCCATCGTGCTCCATCCCCCATGCTGCGCACCCCCCATCGTGCTTCATCCCCCATGCTGCGCACCCCCCACCGTGCTCCATCCCCCATGCTGCGCACCCCCTATTGTACTCCAACCCCCATGCTGCGCACCCCCCATCGTGCTCCATCCCCCATGCTGCGCACCCCCTATTGTACTCCAACCCCCATGCTGCGCACCCATCGTGCTCCATCCCCCATGCTGCGCACCCCCCATCGTGCTACATCTCCCATGCTGCGCACCCCCCATCGTGCTCCATCCTCCATGCTGCACACCCCCCATCGTGCTCCATCCTCCATGCTGCACCCCCCCCATCGTGCTCCATCCTCCATGCTGCACACCCCCCATCGTGCGCCATCCCCCATGCTGGGGCCGCCGGGAGCGGGTCCGAGCATGGCAACGTGTGAAGGGGGCGGGGCTGAGCGGGCGAAGCATCAGCGTATGCCGGCTCCCTGCACATGTGTACCGGGAGCCGGTGTACACTGGTAACCATGATACACATCGTGTAACTAAGGGAAGCGCTTCCTATAGTTACGCGATGTGTATCATGGTTACCAGCGTACATCGGCTCCGTCACGATCCCAGCATCACAAGGTTATGTCCGCCAGGGGCGGGGCCAAGTGTGCCAACGTGTGTCAGGGGCGAGCGGGCGAGGCGTCAGCGTATGCCGGCTCCCTGCACATGTGTACTGGGAGCCGGTGTACGCTGGAGTGGGCGATGCGTGCGGAGGGCCGGGGCGAGCGGCTAATCCATGCGGGCGGCGGGGCCAGGCCGAGGCGAGCGGCCAATCTGTGGGGGGGGTGGGGCCAGGCCGAGCCCAGCGGCCAATCCGACAGTTGTCACTGTAATGACACCGTCACGGTGACACAATGTCACGGTGACACAATTTTGGAGCAAGACAGACAGACAGACAGAATAAGGCAATTATATATATAGATGAATTGATTAAGCTGGGCTTGTCCAGTAGTTGATAACCCGTTTAAAGAACTGTCATGGCTGACCGACGTCCTGGGAAGCCAGCGTACCTGAAGGCCGACCTCTGCTGCGATTATGTGCCCAACAAGGCCTCATTTTACTGATTTTTTGTAACCGAGGCCTACTCCATGTAAAAAGTGTATCAGGGTATGGACGGTCGCAATGCGGACATATAAATGACACAATGAATGAATAAATGGGCCGTGAAATGATTTCTGAAGTAAAAAACATCAATGAAAACAATGGGGCACATATGGAAACCATAAACAGTCTGTTGCCCATAGCAACCAATCACAGAACAACTTTCATTTTACCAGAGCAGTGAAATAAATGAAAGCTGGCTTCTGATTGGTTGATTTTTCGCTGCCATCTTCTTATTTGCACCTTTTCTGTAAGGTCTCCCCGGGGTCTGGGACATTTCTGGGAGCCTGAGAGATCTCTCTTTGAAGTAGGAGGAAGAATAAATCAATGAATAGAGGAAAAAACATCCAAAATAATTCAGAGTCGGAGCGGTCTCCATTATAGACATTGTTCTTTATGCGGTCACTGATCCAGGACACATCCTCGAAGTAATTAATCACTTCTGATGATAAATTATAACACAATTCTACAAATAAAACACACGCACATATAATTATACCATATAATATAGATTGTGAAAAGGAATTTCGAGTGTTTATGTAAAAATGTCCCGATTCCTTCTCGTCTTCATGATCCCTGCTTGCCGGCAGTGAATGGAACGTTAAATCCACTTTGGAGGCCTGAAAAATGGCGCATGCTGGAGCCTGCAGAGTATAAGCCGGACCCCATCAATATCAAATCACATTTTGGGTCCAATAATCTGTATAAACAGCTTTGGTGAGGTAGTTGACGGTTCCAGTCTGAAGTGGCTGATAACAGGGAACAATAGATTTAATTCAACTGCAAGAACAAATTACTTCTTTCCGTCAGTAGTCAGATATTCAGAATGTTCTTAAAGGGCCAGCTCCTGTTTAATGCGTATAGGGTGGGGGTCGCCCAGCGCTCCCTCCGGAGGACTCGACATGACGTGGTCGCCCTTTGAATTCAGCATCATGATTTGTTGGTCAGAATATTACTCTTCCGAGCTCAAACAGGACCTGAAAAACATCAAAGAGGAGAAAAAGAGGACACGTTAAGGTTGTCTGGGACTAGGACGTGTTTTTGGGGGTGTCGGTCCCCCAACGACCGGATACTGATGACCTGTTCTAAAGAAAGGACAGCTTCTGTCCGCTCTTCTGAAATGTCCGGCTTAGTAAATAGCCGGTGTTGGGCCGTTCCTCTGTTATTCCTCCAGGAAATGTCTGAATATTGTAAACTGGATGCTACCATTCCTCTTAATGTGTTCTACATGATCTCAAATTGTCCACAGTGACGCTACGACTAAGGCTGGGGCCACGCGAGCATTTAGCATTGGATGCGATATGCTGATGACCCTCGGCTTCCGCTGTGCTACTAGCGTTAGCCGAGTGTCATGCGACTGTAATTCAATCTTGCGATCGGATCACAGCTGCGGAGGAGAAGGAGGGACTAATCTCTCCATCTCTTCCATTATCAGCTGATGCGATTATCGCACTGCACTCCGGTGTCATCCAAGTGCAGTGCGATGTTTCATTCACACCCATAGACTTGTATGGGTGCAAGTGAAAACGGATCAGATTCCACCTGCGGCTTGCTGCGACTGTTTTCTCAGTCCGATTAGGGCTGAGAAAAAAAATCGAACATGGGATCGTCCCCATAGAGTAACATTGGTCCGAATGGAATACGATTTTTTTTATCACATTCCACTCGGACTGTTTTACTCGCTGTGTGTCCTAGTCCTAATAGTTTGTAAGCCCTGTCTAAACCAGGACTCGTGAGCACCACATTGAGCTTTGAGATATGATCACAAGCCACATTCTGTGCAAAGGAATCTTAGAAGCCCCCTGTGTGACCCTTTGAAGGTTATAGTGCTGCAGATGCCCCCTTATAAAGTAGTAATGCCCCTTTAGTGCGCTTATAGTGCCCCCCAACAAGTGATAATACCCCCTGTGAACATCGACATAGTTCAGCATGACACTTACCAGGGACAATAAAACTCACAAGCCCCGAGATTGAGGACCCCTGGGCTAACAGAGATAAGAAATTACAAGGTAACAAGCCCATCTCACTAATGTGGAGGTTGTCTCCTATTTGAATAGTCCAGACTAATGCGGGCGTCACACGAGACGAACTATTGTGCGATGCATCGCCGGAGTCACGGTTTTTGTGACGCACATCCGGCATCGTTCACGATGTTATCTCGTGTGACACCTCCGAGCGACGCAGAATCGGTCACAAATCGTGAGTCGTGTACTCGTCGCTTATTTTTAAAAAATTGTTTATTTTTCATGGCGCCGGTTGTTCATCGTACTCGGGACAGCACACATCGCTCCGTGTGACACCCCGGGAACGATGAACACAGCATACCTGCGTCCCGCGGCACCCACCGGTAATGCGGAAGGAAGGAGTTGGGCGGGATGTTACGTCCCGCTCATCTCCGGCCCTCCACTTCTATTGGCCGGCCGCTGTGTGACGTCGCTGTGACGCCGAACGTCCCACCCCATTAAGGAAGAGGATGTTCACCGCCCACAGCGAGGTCGCTCTGCAGGTAACTGCGTGTGACGGCGGTTTAACGACTTTGTGCGCCACGGGCAGCGATTTTCCCGTGACGCACAAACGACGGGGGCGGGTACGATCGCTCGTGCGATCACACGATAGATCGTACCGTGTGACGCCCGCATAACACTTTTCCCTTTCTTTCTAAGGCCGGCCATACATAATAGATAGATCATTCAACTAACAGCTCCCAACTCCTCAATACACATGCACACTCAGCCCGACCGAGCATGCATGTGTTCTGTGCGCTGAAAAAAAGGATAGGGCATGCTGAAATCCAACTGCCTGATCCTTTCTTTCCCCATTAAATGGTCAGACAGTCCCACCAAAAAAAAAAACATTGGAGGATCATCTAAAGTGTATGGTGGCCTCCTTACTGTATCCAGACAAATTATCCATTATATAAGACCCCCTTGAACGCTCGATAAGGTTGGATGCATATGGGGGGAGGTGAGAAAAATACCTGCCCTATGTGTATGGGGGTGGTCAGGAGGATAGGCCGTCCGAGGTGTGTGCTCAGCATAAGACCACTGGTAAGACAACCAGTTTGGATATTCCATGTCATTTACCTCGATGGTGATCAGTATGACGATCATCCACTCCAGCCGCAGGCCATGTTTCTCATTTAAATGGTTTCGCATCAGATCGGTCAGCTCTGTACAATGCAGCAGCTTTTCATTAATCACCTAAAAATATATTAAATAAAATAGTTTTTCATAGATCCACTGCAGAAGTTTGACAAACCATTATCATCTGCCCTATAATGAATGAAATAGATGGGAAGCCCCCCCAATATCACCAGAGTGGAGAGCCGCTTCTAAGCGGACATCACTCTTGAGGACCATGTCTGAAAATCAGCTGCTTACCCCAGGGGGGCTGCATTATTTAAGGGTCTGTCTGAGATAAAACAATCCCTTAGACTGATAAAATTTGCACCACTAGGGGGAGCTCTGCAGCTTAATGCAGACAGATTTATTATGACGTTCAATGGGAGCTGTAGAAATCCTTACTCAAGTGTATCTTGTATGGCTGAAGTTGGATGAACGCTCGACCTAGATGTGAAAGTGTTCTGGTTAAGCTGCACAGCTAGACACTAAACTACAAAAAAAAAAAAGACAGTTGCACTCTGAAATGCTAAAGCATGCAAACCATGAATGCAAGAATATAGACATGCATTACTGCTTAAAGAAATCCAAGAAAAATTGAGATATTTAGCATACAAAAATGGCCATTTCTATATCTGCCCAGTAGCCATGTCAAGGCATATCTCTATACTGGGTATCTACTCTAACGCTTCTCTGAGTTAAAAAACACCTGTGTATAGGGACGTAGGAACCTGATACTAGAGAGTAAAATTACCTGTGGCTAATGGGGGAGGGGTGCACATAATCTAGACAAAAAGACTGACTGCACACCCTAACATGCAGTCTGAAAAGGTGCAAAATCAAACATGACATATAATAACAAAAACAAGACAATTGCACTCTGAAATGCTAAAGCATGCAAACAATGAATGCAAGAATATAGATCTGCATTACTGCTTATAGAAATTGAGATATTTAGCATACAAAAATGGCCATTTCTATATCTGCCCAGTAGCCACGTCAAGGCATATCTCATATAATGGGTACCTACTCCTCGCTCAGTAGTTGCCCATACACAGGAGGGTTTTAACCCAGAGAGAGGTGTTCGAGTAGGTTCCCAGTATGTATATAGGTTTGCCTTGATGTGGCTACTGGGCAGATATAAAATTGGCCATTTTTATATGCCAAATATCTCAATTTTTCCTAAATTTCCTTAAGCAGTAACGCATTTGTATATTCTTATCTCCTTACATTCATTGTTGCATGCTTTAGCATTTCAGAGTGCAACTATCTTTTTTTGTTATTATATGTCATGATCAGTTTTGCACTTGTTCAGACTGAATTTTGGGAGTGCCGTCAGTTTTTTTGTCTAGATTATGGAGTCATGCCCTCTGACTGTGCACCCCTCCCCCATTAGCCACAGGTGATTTTATTCTTCGGTAGCAGGTTCCTACTTGCTCATACACAGAAGGTTGTTAACTCAGAGAGAGACGTTAGAGTAAGTACCCAGTACACGACATATGCCTTGACGTGGCTACTGGGCAAATATAGAAATAGCCATTTTTGTATGCTAAAATTCTCAATTTTTCCTAGATTTCCTTAAGCAGTCATGCATGTCTATATTATTTTATTCTCACATTCATTATTTGCATACTTAGCATTTCAGAGTGCAACTGTCTATTTTTGTTATTAAACGTCATGTTCAGTTTTGCACCTGTTCAGACTGCATGTTGAGAGTGGCGTCAGTCTTTTTGTCTAGACACTAGAACTGTCCTCAATTTATCTTCCCTGGGAACAAAAGGATCAGGCAGTTTAAATCCGACATGCCCAATCCTTTTCCCCAGATGTCGGCCGTAATTAAGAGTTAGGGGCTCTCCATACACATTGTTGCCAGTCCTGCCAAAATTAGCAGACGTCAATATAATGTGTAAGCCCAGATAAATGCCTTGTAATACTCTGATGTGGGATATATATACACTAAAATGCCTTTTATATCTGCATAAAAATTAAAAGGGTTGACCTGGACTTACAGTACAGACCAAAAGTTTGGACACACCTTCTCATTCAAAGAGTTTTCTTTATTTTCAGGACTCTGAAAATTGTAGATTCACATTGAAGGCATCCAAACTATGAATTAACACGTGGAATGAAATACTTAACAAAAAAGTGTGAAACAACTGAAAATATGTCTTATATTCTAGGTTCTTCAAAGTAGCCACCTTTTGCTTTGATTACTGCTTTGCACACTCTTCGCATTCTCTTGATGAGCTTCAAGAGGTAGTCCCCGGAAATGGTCTTCCAACAGTCTTGAAGGAGTTCCCAGAGATGCTTAGCACTTGTTGGCCCTTTTGCCTTCACTCTGCGGTCCAGCTCACCCCAAACCATCTCGATTGGGTTCAGGTCTGGTGACTGTGGAGGCCAGGTCATCTGGCGTAGCACCCCATCACTCTCCTTCTTAGTCAAATAGCCCTTACACAGCCTGGAGGTGTGTTTGGGGTCATTGTCCTGTTGAAAAATAAATGATGGTCCAACTAAACACAAACCGGATGGAATAGCATGCCACTGCAAGATGTGGTAGCCATGCTGGTTCAGTATGCCTTCAATTTTGAATATATCCCCAACAGTGACACCAGCAAAGCCCCCCCCCCCCACACCATCACACCTCCTCCTCCATGCTTTACGGTGGGAACCAGCCATGTAGAGTCCATCTGTTCACCTTTTCTACAAAGACACGGTGGTTGGATCCAAAGATATCAAATTTCGACTCATCAGACCAAAGCACAGATTTCCACTGGTCTAATGTCCATTCCTTGTGTTCTTTAGCCCAAACAAGTCTCTTCTGCTTGTTGCCTGTCCTTAGCAGTGGTTTCCTAGCAGCTATTTTACCATGAAGGCTGCTGCACAAAGTCTCCTCTTAACAGTTCTAGAGATGTTTCTGCTGCTAGAACTGTGTGTGGCATTGACCTGGTCTCTAATCTGAGCTGCTGTTAACCTGCGATTTCTGAGGCTGGTGACTCGGATAAACTTATCCTCCGCAGCAGAGGTGACACTTGGTCTTACTTTCCTGGGACGATCCTCATGTGAGCCAGTTTCTTTGTAGCGTTTGATGGTTTTTGCCACTGCACTTGGGGACACTTTCAAAGTTTTCCCAATTTTTCGGGCTGACGGACCTTCATTTCTTAAAGTAATGATGGCCACTCATTTTTCTTTACTTATCTGCTTTTTTCTTGCCATAATACAAATTCTAACAGTCTATTCAGTAGGACTATCAGCTGTGTATCCACCAGACTTCTACACAACACAACTGATGGTCCCAACCCCATTTATAAGGCATGAAATCCCACTTATTAAACCTGACAGGGCACACCTGTGACGTGAGAACCATTTCCGGTGACTACCTCTTGAAGCTCATCAAGAGAATGCCAAGAGTGTGCAAAGCAGTAATCAAAGCAAAAGGTGGCGACTGTGAAGAACCTAGAATATAAGACATATTTTCAGTTGTTTCACACTTTTTTAAGTATTTCATTCCACATGCGTTAATTCATAGTTTTGATGCCTTCAATGTGAATCTACAACTTTCAGTCATGAAAATAAAGAAAACTCTTTCAATGAGAAAATGAGAAGGTGTGTCCAAACTTTTGGTTTGTACTGTAAGTCCAGGTCAACCCTTTTAATTTTTATGCAGAAATAAAAAGCATTTTAGTGTGTGTGTGTGTATGGCTACACATATATATATATATGTGTATGTATGCACGTATGCACATATGTATGTATGTATGTGTATATATGTGTATATATGTGTATATATCTATATACATACATATATACACATACATACATACATACATACACATATTATATATATATATCCCACATCAGAGTATTATAAGGCATTAATCTGGGCTTTCAATGAGAAGGTGTGTCCAAACTTTTGCTCGGTACTGTAGATAAGGATGACCTCAAAATCAGATTGATGGGGTCCTGACACCGTGCACACCAGCGATCAGGTGTGCTCCCATTGAGGTCAGATATCCATACTGTACAGAGACATACAGCAACTCCTTGGTGGCCATCATTTGTTACTGGAGCTAAGATGTCATTCACTTCAATAGGAGCTGATCTGCAGAACAGAAGAACGATCACGACACAGTGTACGGTGCCGCATTCCGGACACCAAGTGAGCTCCAAAAAAATGATTGCTAGGGGCATCGGATGTTGGACTTTCACAGATCAGATATTCTGCAGATACATCATAAATATCTAAATCCTGGACTTAGGGGTGCTTTGCACGTTGCGACATCGCTACTGTGATATCGTCGGGGTCAAATCAAAAGTGACGCACATCCGGCGCCGGTAACGACGTCGCAAAGTGTAAGGCCTAGATGCGCCGATAAACGATCGCAAAAGCGTCGAAAATCGGTGATCTGTGTAGCGTCGGTCATTTTCATAATATCGCACCAATAGGAGATACGATGTTGGTCCTCGTTCCTGCGGCCGCACACATCGCTGTGTGAAGCCGCAGGAGCGAGGAACATCTCCTTACCTGCCTCTACCGGAATTGCGGAAGGAAGGAGGTGGGTGGGATGTTTACGTCCCGCTCATCTCCGCTTCTATTGGCCGCCTGCCGTGTGACGTCGCTGTGACGCCGCACGACCTGCCCCCTTAGGAAGGAGGCGGGTCGCCGGCCAGCGACGTCGCAGGACAGGTGAGTGCATGTGAAGCTGCCGTAGCGATAATGTTCGCTACAGCAGCTATCACAAGATATCACATGTGCGACGGGGGCGGGGACTATCGCGCTCAGCATCGCTAGCATCGGCTAGCGATGTCGCAGTGTGCAAAGTACCCCTTAGTCCCTTTAAATGAAGGGTTAGGGGCAATCTTATTACAATGTACAAATATATGAGGGGACAGTACAGACTCTTTTTACACCTAGGTCTGCAACAGGGACAATGGGACATCTACTCCGGTTAGAGGAAAAGAGGTTTAATCATAATCACAGACGCAGATTCTTTACTGTAAGAGCAGTGAGACAATGGAACTCTCTGCCATAATGTTGTAATAGTTGACTCACTAAAATTTGACAGGCCTGCATGCCTTTCTCGAAAAATATAATATTACTGGTTATGTGTATTAGATCCTGTGATGGGGCGTTGATCCAGGGAATTAGTCTAATTGCCGAATGTGGAGTGGGGAAGGAATTTTTCCCCTAATGTGGCGTTTACTGTCTGCCCTATGGGGTTTTTTGCCTTCTTCTGGATCAACATGTTAGGTTAGGTCATGGGTTGAACTCGATGGACCCAAATCTACCTTAAACACTATGAAACATGAGATTAAATAAAGTTGCACCTTGACTCTGCGGTTAATGCTGAGGAATTGACAGGTTTTATCATAGAGGTGCTCCAGATTTTCTCTGTCCCAGTAGAAATCAGGAGTCATGAGGAGGTCCGAGCTTAGGTTTATACGATGTCTGAAAAATAAGGTTACAACTACATTACTAATGCCGCCATATGCAGGTCTGTGTCAAGGAAGAAGAGGACGTATACAGTATATGGAAAACACACACTTACAGCTAGATCCATACAAATGCATGATAGAGGCACAGCGCCCTCATTATACAGTACATAAATAATGTTACCATAGCGTACACATAAATAACACTGTCATACTGATGATGTCTGTAAACTATTGTGAAAATTAATGGCGCCATATAAGAGAATAAAATAAAAAGAAAAATAAATAGTGGAAAGAAAACTAAAAACAAATAGTACACGTAAATAACACTGATACTGTAAACAAAACTAAAACCACAACACAATAGATTTCAACGACACTGCCATGCTGTAGACAAAACTACAAGCCCCATAGAGTACACACAAATGACGCTACCTAACTATAGAAAAAACTAAAAGCACCATACAGTACACTCAGAAAACTGATATACTGACAAAACTAAAACCACCATACAATACATATAAATAACACTGCCATATTTTGCACAAATATAAAAGTACCATACAATACATATAAATAACATTGCCATACGGTGCACAAAACAAAAAAGTACCACATAATACATAAAAATAACGCTGCCATACTACGCACAAAACTAAAACTTGCACACAATACATCTATATAACACTGCCATACTGTGCACAAGACCATAAGTACCCTACAGTACACATAACACTGCCTTACTGTACAGAAAACTAAACGCTCCATACAGTACACACATAAAACTTCCATACTGACACAAATCTAAAACCATCATACAATACATATAAAAAAATCACTGCCATACAGTCCACAAAATTAAAAGTAGCATACATTTAAATAACACTGCCATACTGTGCCCTAAACTACAAGCACCATAGAATACACATATATAACACTGCCTAACTGTAGACAAACTAAAAGCACCGTACAGTACACACATAAAACTGCCATATTGACACAAAACTAAAACCACCATACAATACATATAAAAAACACTGTCATACGTTGCACAAAACTAAAAGCAACATACAGTACATGTAAATAACACAATAATGTACATAATACTAAAAGCACCATACAGTATACATAAAACTGCCATAATGACACAAAACTAAAACCACCATACAATACACATAAATAACACTGCCATACTGTACACAAAACTAAGACCACCATACAGTACACGTAAATAACACTGACAAACTGTACATTGATTTAATTAAATTTACCTTAGAGCAAACAGCTCCCCGATTTTCTGCATGACATCATCGTGAGACAGTTTCAGTTTCCTTCTGGCTTTCAGCATCTGAAACAAGACAAGATAAGATGATATATCCGCTATAAGGAGGCCGAAACGTGCGTTGGTCGGTAGGAGGAAGTACGAATGACTGACCTCTGGGATAGATTGGATGGACTCCACAAAAGTATCCAGAGTGGACTCCCACATGGCCAGCTTCACTGCAGAACACAATAAGACACAACAGATAGGATCGGGGTCTGTTCATTGCTGCTAATGTACGTGTGCATTTCCTGAAACAACAGGAAGTTAGAGTCTAAAGAAGCCCCTGTGGCCGGTGTGAGAATTACAAGATTTCAGATTTTTAGGATAAAAAAAATGATTGTGATATGGAAAAAATACCCACATTTTTAAAATAAAATGCCATTTAATACAATAATAAACCGTCCTATACAATGAGTAATTTTCGGATGGAACGTACCGGACAGGCAAAGTGCATTGGAGAAGGCAAACTTCTCCAGAATGAGCTCAGTCGTCTGCAGCTGGGAGTTTAGCACAATTTCTCCTTTCATAAGTCTTGTATGACCCCTGAAAACAAAAATGTCTGGATATGACTGCAATATACAACTGATTATATTGTGACCGCTGCGGGCTAACAGAGGATAACGCTTACTCTCCAAATGTATAGTTTATCTCCTCATTCTCCCAGTGAACTAGCGCCACCTCGTATGGCTGAATTTCATGACCCTCCAAAATCTGCATCACTCGTTTCATCTGGAATCCGAAAATATACAGGTTAGAAAAACTGAAAGCACGCCAGCCGCACCTCTATGACTGAAAGCTGGTGGCTGCTGGAAGGAATAACGTTCATTTTCTCAAGGTAGCCACACTGCATCATGCATTTCATCTAGAATCCGAAAATACACCGGTTTGAAAAACTGAAAGAACGCCAGCCATGTCTTTATGACTGAAAGTCGGCGGCTGCTGGGAGGAATAACGTTTATTTTCTCCAGGTAGCCGCACTGAATCATGCGTTTCATCTGGAATCCAAAAATACACAAGATAGAAAAACTGAAAGCACGCCGGCCGCGCCTCTATGACTGAAAGTTGGTGGCTGCTGGTAGGAATAACGTTCAATTTCTACAGGCAGCCACACTGCATCATGTGTTTCATCTAGATTCTGAAAATACACAGGTTACAAAAACTGAAAGCATGCCAGCCGTGTCTTTATGACCGAAAGCCGGCGGCTGCTTGGAGGAATAACGTTCATTTTCTCCAGGCAGCCACACTGTATCATGCGTTTCATCTGGAATCCAAAAATACACAGGATAGAAAAACTGAAAGCACGCCGGCCACGCCTCTATGACTGAGAGCCGGTGGCTGCTGGGAGGAATAAAGTTCATTTCTTCCACGTGGCCGCACTGCATTACGCGTTTCATCTGGAATCCGAAAATACACAAGTTACAAAAACTAAAAGCACGCCGGCCACGCCTCTATGACTGAAAGCCGGCGGCTGCTGGAAGGAATAACGTTCATTTCCTCCAGGTAGCTGCACACAGCTTTAGAACTCTATTAACCTGCAGATTAACAGATTTATTTTTACAACAGGTTCCCTTTAACTACTTTTCACAAAGTTTATTAATTTTGTCTAGGACAGCATATGGTTAAGTAGGATATTAGCATATATGATATTGGTATATTAGAATATTAGCATATATCATATTAGCATTTATCCCTATTTAACACTAGAAGTCCCAGAGAGGGGTCATTTAACATTTCTACCTTTGGAACCCAGGGAGCTCGAAATTACTGGGACTTCTAGTGTTAAAGGGTTTGTCCTACTACTGACATTCATTATCTGCTCACTGAATAGGGAATAAATGTCTGATGTCATTGTTAGCACCCCATTAATCCCTAGATGGGGGTTCCCGAGTCCCCCACTCCTCCTCACTGTAGGCGTGAGTTTGAATGGAGCAGCATTTGGCTTATTGTCTTATTCATAGACAATCCCTTTAAGAAAAAAATAAATTAAGGAACTTACAGTTTTTTCTTCTATGTTCCAAAACACAACGGCCCCTTCCCTGTATAAAGAACAGGGTTACAATTACCAATATATATGGGAATTCCTTAAAGGGAACCTGTCACCCGATTGGGCCCCTATAAGCTGCGGCCACCACCAGTGAGTCCCTATATTTGGCATTCCAGAATACTGTATATAAGAGCCGAGGCCGCTGTGTATAACGTAAAAAACACCTTTATAATACTCACCTACGGGGCGATCCGGTCATATGGGTGTCGCTGCTCTCCGGTCCGGCGCCTCCTCTCTGCTGCGATCTCCGTCCTCCTTCTACCCAGCCCAGTGTGGATGACGAGTCCTACATCATCCACACAGGCCGGCATTGCGGTCCTGCACAGGCGCACTTTGGTTTGGCCTACTGAAGGCAGATCAAAGTATTGTAGTGCGCATGCACGAGGAAAGGTTGATGACCGCCTGCGCATGCGCACTACAATACTTTGCTCAGGGCAGATCAAAGTGCGCCTGAGCAGGACCTCAATGCCGGCCAGTATGGATGGAGTAGGACACGTCCTCCATACTGGGCTGGGTAGAAGGAGGACGGCGATCGCCGAAAAGAGTAGGGGCCAGACCAGAGAGCAGCGATGCCTATCGGACCGGACCACTCCGCAGGTGAGTATAATAAAGGCGTTTTTTATTTTACACGGAGCGGCCTGGGCTCTTATATACATTATTGTGGAATTCTGTATATAAGAGCCCACTTGCTAGTGGCCGCAGCTTATAGGGGCCAAATCTGGTGACAGGTTCCCTTTAAACACAGCATCTGATAATCCCACACATACTGTATATACATACAAGATGGCGGAGTCTTAGTTTCTGAGGTGAAGTTAAAGGATATGTCTATTTTCGCAACCATTTTTTTTTTATTTCATTTTTTGTTTACATCTTTCTATACAGTCCTATGTGTTTCCATGGGGACAGACTACAAACAAGCCTTCTGTAGTCTGATCTCACAGTCTTATTGTTTTTAGGCCATATTCACACAACAGGGTTTGTTAGGTGCCAACTTTTTCCAGTGACAGCGCACGGACATACTATACGCCATGTGCTGTCCGTGCTTCACTGGTTGCTATGGTAAACCGGAACCAATGTTTTTGGGGTTGCTATGGTAAACCAGAGCCTATGTTTTGGGGGTTGCTATAGGAAACCAGAGCCAATATTTTTGGGGTTGCTATGGTAAACCAAAGTCACTGTTTTTGGGGTTGCTATGGTAAACCAGAGTCAATGTTTTTGGGGTTGCTATGGTAAACCAGAGCCAATGTTTTTGAGGTTGCTATGGGGAAACCAGAGCCAATGTTTTGGGGTTACTATGGTAAACCAGAGCCAATGTTTTGGTGCTGCTATGGTAAACCAGAGCCAATGTTTTGGGGTTGCTATGGTAAACCAGAGCCAATGTTTTGGGGGTTGCTATAGGAAACCAGAGCCAATGTTTTGGGGTTGCTATGGTAAACCAGAGCCAATGTTTTGGGGGTTGCTATAGGAAACCAGAGCCAACTTTTTTGGGGCTGCTATGGTAAACCAAAGTCAATGTTTTTGTGGTTGCTATGGTAAACCAGAGCGAATGATTTGGGGTTGCTATGGTAAACCAAAGCCAATGTTTTTGGGATTGCTATGGTAAACCAGAGCCAATGTTTTGGGGGTTGCTATAGGAAACCAGAGCCAATGTTTTTGGGGTTGCTATGGTAAACCAGAGCCAATGTTTTTGGGGTTGCTATGGGAAACTGGAGCCAATGTTTTTGGGATTTTTTGCTTACAAGAAAAAAAAACAATGACACACGGATGAGGAAAAAGGGATCATCCCAAAAAATAAAATCAGACGTGACACCAATGTGTTAGTAAGGCCTCAATCTGTCTCGTAGTTTCTCAATGTCGGGTCAGACTACACAGGCTTTGTTTGTAGTCTGTTACCATGGAGACACATAGGCCTGCATAGGAGCTGGAGACAGAAAATGCTAGATTTTTAATCAAAAGGTTTAAAAAAGTAGATTTTTTTTCCTCCAAAAAAGAGATTTGGCTGCAAATGTAGGCTATGTTGGACATTGTACTAGACGCACGCTCCCGTGATGGCTATTATTAACCTCGGGCCCACATTTGCTGACAGGACTTTGATCGTCTGTGATTTAGATGATGGTGTAACCTGCCTGTGAAAATCAAACAATCCCGAGTCCTCCAAATTCTAATCTAATCCGACATTTCAACCAAAAGTACCAGTTAATGGGGTTTCCTGCTTTGGACAACCCCTTTAAGACATGATATAAAACATAAGGATGTAGATGACTTTTTTTTTTTTTACAGAACAGAATCTAAAATCAATTAATTTAATGAAAAGGTTTACTAAAGATTTTTATTAGTCTGGTCAATTATACCTGACTTGTGCTTCAGCCCTGGGGGGTCCCTTACTGGTCCATTGCTTATATTGGTGTCATTTCATCGTAACTATGGACCCTTCATCCAGTTATACTGCAGGCAAAGTATAAGGTGGTCACTGGTAAAGTTTAAGAGGGGAGATATGTATCACTGAGATTCTTAGCCTCAGTGATGTGAACCCGGATTTATGCTACATACTGAGAGGGTTAGATGGCTTTTAACAGGGTAGGGTTTTTGTGAACAGCTAAGGAGATGGGTAGGATGGCTGTTCACCATATCTCCACCTAACAGTGTGGTCCAGAAGGTAAAAGTGTCATGGTTGTCACTCTGTAGTAAGGTTCTGGGCCAGACTATCTTTGCCTTGTGTGACTCTACAGATTAAATATATTCCTTTCCTTTGGGGAGGTGAGGGTTAATCTCAGTATTCCTTGCCAGTAAGCATTCTCATTACCATCCCAGGTGTTTCCGGTTTGGACCACTCCCAATCCCTATATATACCCTCTGCTCCCAGTAGAGGATGCTGGTTATTCACATTCATTTGGATGTTTGGCCAGGAGGTGGAAGGAGCTGTGTGAGCCCCCTCTTCATGGTGCCGTGTAGGATGCAGTCCTGTTGCTGATTTCAGCTGTTTGTTGTTGTTGTTTTTTTTTTTTTCCCTGTTTGTCTTTCCTCCCCCTAGTGTGTTATTAGTGCAGTGGTGGGGCTAGTGTCCCTCACCTGCCAGCTCCCTAGCAAGGGCTAGAGATGAGTGGTTCAATGGAGGTTTGGTTCGCCGGCAGTCAAGGAGTCGAGCCTCTACTGTTGCCGCTCACAAACAGCCATCCATACGCAGATCACTTCCGGGGGAGGGTAGGTGGTCTTTTTCAAACAATTTTTTTGGGTTGCACACTACATGTAATTGTGCTGATGTTACCCCCAGTGTGAGTTGTTCAAACACTGCAAGCGGATCACACAGGGCTGAGCACCAAGCGTACCCGAGCACAGCGTTGCTCGCGCGAGTGAAGTTCGCACGTTAAGCACCTGAACCTTGATATTTTTTTTAAGTTGGTGTTCGGTTCGAAAATCAAACTTCAGGTTTGCTCATCACTAGCCAGGGCTATTACAGGGTCTCAGATATCCTGTTCAGCGACAGATGCAGAACCTGTATAGGGACTGGCTAGGAGTGTACCGTATGCCTGCAGGTGAGAGAAAGATGTGTCCATCTTCCCCCTCACTAGTGCTAGGGAACACCATTGTTAAAATATTCCCGATGTACTCCTTATTTATAGCGTGTCATGTCATACGCCATATTTCCCAAAAAGTAAGACCTCTGGAATCACTCTATGTTCTGTGTATGGAGGTTGCAGACCTCCAGAGCTGTCCTCTTATCGTAAAGAGTGGAACCCTGAGCTTAGCGAGCTATATGGACGGTTTTTGTGCGCTTTTATTTTCTTTGTGCCAGAAAGGCTTTTTCTTGTTTTGTTGTACTTTGGTAGTCTGGTTTATGTAGTTCAATAAACCAGTTAAAAATGTAAAAGAGAAGTGTTCCTGGGACTACCTTGAATGGCCGTTGCGGGAGTTGACCTACCACAAAAGGAACAGTGGGGATCTTTGGGGCCAACATGTGAGAATGAGGGGAACTGGCATGGATAAAGTGGTATTAAAGGGGTAGTGATTGATATCCTGTCACTAGGATACCCCATAACTATTGACCCTTCATCCTGTTATACTGTAAACAAAGTGTAAGGTGGGCACTGGTAACATTCAAGAGGGGAGATATGTATCACTGAGCTTGTTAGCCTCAGTGATGTGAACAGGGATGTATGCTCCAATATATTAGATACTGAGAGAGTTAAACGGCTTTTAACAGGACCACGTTTTTGTGAAAGCTAATGAGATTGGTGGGACAGCGGTTTACCATATCTCCACCTTAGGGTATGGTCCAGAAGGTAAAAGTAAGACCTCTGGAATCTCTCTGGGTTCTGTGTATGGAGGTAGCTGACCTCCAGAGCCATTCCCTAAAGCTTAGCGAATGGAACCTGCAGCTATATGGACGGTGTTTGTGCGCTTTTATCTTCTTTGTGCCAGAAAGGCTTTTTCTTGTTTTGTTTTACTTTGGTAGTCTGGTTTATGTAGTTCAATAATCCAGCTAAAAATGTAAATGAGAGGTGTTCCTGGGACTACCTTGAATGGCCGTTGAGAGAGTTGACCTACCACAAAAGGAACAGTGGAGATCTTTGGGGCCAACATGTGAGAATGAGAGGAAATAGCAACGACAAAGTGGTATTAAAGGGGTAGTGATTGCATGACTTCATGATTGGTAAGGGTCTGACTGGCGATATATTCAATCATCCCGAGGAAGAAGGGTCCTCAGAAGTTGTGGAACTCTGCTGTCCTGTTGCTGACTGTAGCTGTCTGTCTCTTTTTCCCCTGGTGTTATTAGGGACTAGCGTCCCTCCATTGCCTGCTCACTAGCCAGGGCTATTACAGGGTCTGTCAGGGTCTCGAGTATCCTGTTCGGTGACAGATACAGACCTTGTATAGGGACAGAGACCGAGCCTCTACCACAAAAACACTTTAAAAGACAAACATACCCCTTTAACCCCTTCCTATCCCTTTAACTGTTAGAATTTTGGGAAATCTGCCTACAATCTGAGGAAGAGCTAGTAACAAAGTTCTAGTATTACCTGAAGAAAAATATCTCTCCAGAGTCCTGCTCCTTAGAGACATTCTCCACTCCGACCAGTAAGACATTGGAGGCGTCTGTAAGAGAATGAAGTGGAATGGAGTTGAGCTGCAGTACCATACATGACCTATGGACAGGGGTGGCGCTGTTTCTGCCAAGATTCTTTATTAGAGTACATTATTAAAATGGGGAAGTAGGGCAAGTATTAGTACAAAGAGGGCATTTTCAGTAGATACTGGTGCTCTACATATGGATCTTCAGGAGGCCATCTGCTGGTAGGATAGGGGGTGCAGAAATTTACGGGGTTCGGAGCATATATTGTAATCGTTCTTAGTTTTTCCATGTCTGTCCATCTGCAGTTCTGTAATGAAACAAAAAGCTAAGACTTACCCCTGGGCAAGCTCAGCAGCTCGTTGTACCCGTGTGATGCCAGATCATGGCACAGGGTGCCAAGGTGGAACTCGTCGGCTGTTGCAAAGGCCACGCACTGCATCAGATCCTATAGGGTAAAAGGGTAATAAGTCACAACTACAGGACCATATACAAAGAGTTAAGTGTATGTGTTTCTGGGAAAGCCGGCGGGCAACCAATATGGCCGCCCTGACTAGTCACTCAGTAACTGTAGACTATAGCAAATCTAAAGATGGCACAATTGTAGCATCACTGCCCGTTGTAATGATTCGGCTAAGTGATGCCCTCTGCCAGTGCCCCCCATATACAGTGTCCTGCCAGAATGATCAGCATCATACAAGTTGGCGCCAAAATAGGACAACCAAATGCCGACCAAATAACACCGCCAAACAGTAACAATACTATCCAGTGCCACGGCATGACTAACAGACTATATAGTGCTCACACCTAAAAATGAATGCAGACCACAGGCTGCACCCGTTAAATAATGATAAAGACCCCATACCTGATCTCTCCTTATACAGACTCCAATCCAAGCCTTCCTTAAAGGGAACCTGTCAGCAGAAATTTTGCTTTAAACCTAAAAGTTTCCCCCTCTGCAGCTCCTGGGCTGCATTCTAGCAGGTTCCTATAGTTTTTGTGCCCCCTTTTAGACCAAATTAAATACTTTATAAAGTTGTACCTTTTGGTATGCAAATCTTCTAAATTATCCATGGAGGCGGGCTGTCTGGTGTCAGTTACTGTCTCTCCTGCCGATTTACACCATCCCCCAACGCTCCATTTCATACTTCCAGGACGCCGCCCAGTGTGCCCGAGGTCCCGCGCATGCGCCGTGTGACTGTACCGGGACTGTGCACAGTGTGACCGCTGGTGACGTTTGCGCAGGCACAAGATTATGCGTGGCGCGGTGATTGTCATCAGCAAGTGCCCGCCCATAATCTCGTGCCCGCCCGTTCCCCTCTGCCTCTAGCGTTCTGCGCAAGCGCTGGCCAGATGACCCGACGTCACCTCTTTCCTATCTTGCCCTGGAGCAGGAAATAGATGATGGGAGGAGCGGATCAGGACACCACCGGTTACGAGAGGTGACGTCGGGTCATCTGGCCAGCGCTTGCGCAGAACGCTAGAGGCAGAGGGGAAAGGGCGGGCACGAGATTATGGGCGGGCACTTGCTGATGACAATCACAGCGCCGCGCATAATCTCGTGCCTGTGCAAACGTCACCAGCGGTCACATTGTGCACACAGTGCAGAGTCCCGGTACAGTCGCACAGCGCATGCGCGGGACCTCGGGCGCACTGGGCGGCGTCCTGGAGGTATGAAATGGAGCGTTGGGGGATGGCGTAAATCGGCAGGAGGGACAGTAACTGACACCAGACAGCCCGCCCCCATGGATAATTTAGAAGATTTGCATACCAAAAGGTACAACTTTATAAAGTATTTAATTTGGTCTAAAAGGGGGCACAAAAACTAGAGGAACCTGCTAGAATGCAGCCCAGGCGCTGCAGAGGGGGAAACTTTTAGGTTTAAAGCAAAATTTCTGGTGACAGGTTCCCTTTAATAAAAATCCCAAACGACCACCCATACAGATGACGGACCAGAACCCATTTATAGATCCAACACTAGCTCCTCACCGAAACCCAACCCTCTCCCTGTTTGCAGACCACCAATCACTACTGGCGTGCCTGATTGATGTGTTAGTCTGCAAGGAGAAAAGATTTCCCCTTATACCCAACTGTAGCTTTTCATACAGCCACATCAGAGCTCATGCTTTGCACTGATGAGGGGCAATCACCCCAAAGAACCATGTCTGCAAATTGGGGTTTTGATCTGACATAAATCCTAAGTCATATGACAAGGCTTATTAATGGGTGACTTGACATTTAGGATTGCTACTTCCAATAGGTGGCACCAGAGGTCACTGCGTCCTCCCTGAAGGGACTCCTTCTGTTTCCAGACTGAGACACTTACATAGAGGGTCAGCTATTCTCCATTCCTTGCTCCTGAGCTTCCCTCTGTTTCCTGGTGCTCCACTGGACGGTGTTCTGATTCTGTGTCATGCAGTGCTAGGGAGCATCAGGGAGCAGGGACTGATGATAGAGCACATCCAGCGCCAGGGAGCAGGGGCTGATGATGGAGCACATCCAACACCAGGGAGCACCAGGGAACAGGG
This sequence comes from Anomaloglossus baeobatrachus, assembly GCF_048569485.1. Lineage (NCBI taxonomy): Eukaryota > Metazoa > Chordata > Amphibia > Anura > Aromobatidae > Anomaloglossus > Anomaloglossus baeobatrachus. The sequence goes on along the minus strand of NC_134356.1, from coordinate 38,044,060 downwards.
GCTGATGATGGAGCACATCCAACACCAGGGAGCACCAGGGAACAGGGGCTGATGATGGAGCACATCCAGCGCCAGGGAGCACCAGGGAACAGGGGCTGATGATGGCGCACATCCAGCGCCAGGGAGCACCAGGGAGCAGGGGCTGATGATGGAGCACATCCAACAACAGGGAGCACCAGGGAGCAGGGGCTGATGATGGAGCACATCCAACAACAGGGAGCAGGGGCTGATGATGGAGCATATCCAGCGCCAGGGAGCACTAGGGAGCAGGGGCTGATGATGGAGCACATCCAACAACAGGGAGCACCAGGGAGCAGGGGCTGATGATGGAGCATATCCAGCGCCAGGAAGCACCAGGGAGCAGGGGCTGATGATGGAGCACATCCAACACCAGGGAGCACCAGGGAACAGGGGCTGATGATGGAGCACATCCAACACCAGGGAGCAGGGGCTGATGATGGAGCACATCCAACACCAGGGAGCACCAGGGAGCAGTTGCTGATGATGGAGCACATCCAGCGCCAGGGAGCACCAGGGAGCAGGGGCTGATGATGGAGCACATGGACAGGAACCATTCAGGAAGCTCCAATCACCAGGAGGCATCTTTGACACTCGGGAGATTTTACAACTCTTCCGGTAGTCTGCCATTTTTCCAAGACACTTGGCAAGTATGAGGTGACCCCCGTACACAACGGTATGACGCAGGCACTATAATGTGATACAATACCTCAGCCTTGGAGAGGAAAGGCAGGTTAGATCTGGACGGCTGTTTGGTTCTGGATGACTTCAGGGGTCTCTTGGTGACCGGTCCTGGCACGGTTTGTGTGGTGGTTGAATATGATCTACTTGTGGGTGATGTGACCTGACGGTGGCTCCAGCATTTACAGCATGAGAAAGCCTTGAGTGGAGAACTCTGTGCAATGTCCCAATACCGGTGCCTTAAAGTGAGTGAATGGGGGGCATGTGCAGCCGGTACACCGCTCATCCGGTCACAGGTCCTTCTGGAGAACAGTCGGCATTGGACGTCCATGCTCTGTGGTTTACCAGTCCGACACATCTGTGTTACAAGATTCGGCATCTTTCTTACTAGCCAACTCATGGTATATCTCCGATCTGGAAGAAAAAGGCTAAGTGATAAAGGCAAGACCCCCATGAACACTGCTATTCCATGCAACTCTATGGAAGATGCAGCAATCACTGAGAGGAGAAGGGTGGAGGGACAGATATTGGGCAAGGGTCTATCTCCTGGTGGGGTCTGAATATGTGAACTGTATAAAATGTTGAGCCACCGTGTAGTAATTTTTGTAGGTGGGGTCTGGATTTTGTGACTCCCACCGAATGCTCAGTGGAGCAGGGAGCGTAGTGTACGGACCCCTAGACTCTCTTTGGAACCTGTACACTTCTCCGCTCACACTTAAGGATGAGGTGAGCTCTCCTGCACCCTCCTTAAATGATCAGTAGGAGTCTCAGGAATATTTTTTTTTAACCATTAAAGGGTTAAAAGAGGTTATCTCTTGTTCTTAGTCCAGGAGCGCACTGCTCCCCTGCCTCCTGCTTGCGGTGTCCCTGTGCTGCTGGCCTGAACTGTGCACTCCGCAATGCAGCAAGCAGAAGGCAGTTTATCCTCCGCAGCATCAGAGCAGCACAGGGATGTAGAAGCTGACCGGATCCACAGCAGCACTTACAAGCTGCTCTGTGATCCTTGCTCAGGAGACCAACCAATTCTCATCAATTACAGAGGTGGCCAATGTAGTGCCGGCGTCTCTGCAGACACACCGGCTTACCGCCCCCGCCATCCACCGTGTTCTGCTGCCGCCTTCCCCTCCTGGGTCCTGTACATGCTGCACAGGATTTCCAGGAGTGCACCTAAGACACACGCAAGCACACACTGGCCCCCTTCTTAAAGGGCCGGCTAGCCATTTTCACATAGGCTGAGGCACTGTGTATTTAAGGCATCCTCCCATTAGGGGAGGTGCCTGTGCAATACATTCAGTTAGTCAGTACACCAGTCTGCTAGCTAGTTGTCAGGTCCCATTAACCCTGTGTCTGTCATCAGTACCTGCCTATCAATGGCGTGCCCACAATTCCTGTCCGTACCAGCCTGCCTCAGTCACCCACCTGTACCTGTCTATACCCAAGTTCGTCTCCTGTCCTGGGGGTCAGCTGCCACAGTTCCGGGCATTGCCCTGGGAGTGGTACCTGGCGTCCGCCTGGTGGTGGGCACTTAGTTAAGCCCCTCCCACTAAAGGGAAACTCAGATCCCCCCCTGTGGTCCAGTGGGTCCACTAATCCCACTCGCTACTCTAATACCGGCTGCGAGTGTTACAAGTGATGACCTAGGAAACAAGCATAAACTATAGAATTAAAAATCCAAGACATTCTTGCAAAGTTGCCCATTTAACAACCTCTTTAATTTTGAACCATTTTCAGGATCTCTGCTGCCTGTCAGTGAATTGCAACTTTCCAGAGATTCAAAAATCCATGTAGGCCTTATACTTCTCACAGATTGCAGATTGCTACAATTGTATCCAATCCCTCCTGTTGTCATAGATTGCTACAATGTATCAGTTTACATTGACTGCATGTTTTAGGCTAGGTCCTGATGCAGACTGTGTAAATCAGTGGCATGTAGCATTATTTTTTTTCCAGTAAAATGACTTGTCTCATTATAGTCAATGGGCTCAGTCTGGCGACATCATATTTTTTTTTCTCATTACTATCGACACGTTGCAGTTTTGTGTTAACTACAAAACTGCACCCTGTGGTCAGAAAAAAGCTTCCAAAAACATATGCGTTTTTGACAATGCGCCCGCCTGCTGCGGACTTCAGGCAGAGACTGAGCAGCGATCGGCAGTGATGTCACTCAGGTTAGCTGTAGCCACAGCTGGAGGTTCCCACAGTCCTCCACCTGTGACCGCAGGTAACTTGACCTCAGGTGACTTCAGTGACCTCACCTGACGTCACTGAGGTCAAGTTACCTGCGGTCACAGGTGGAGGACTGTGGGAACCTCCAGCTGTGGCTGCAGCTAACCTGAGTGACGTCAATGAGTTCATTGAGGTCAGGTTACCTGCGGTCACAGGTAGAGGACTGTGGGAATGTCCAGCTGTGGCTGCAGCTAACCTGAGTGACGTCAATGAGTTCATTGAGGTCAGGTTACCTGCGGTCACAGGTAGAGGACTGTGGGAATGTCCAGCTGTGGCTGCAGCTAACCTGAGTGACATCACTGAGTTCATTGAGGTCCACGGAGGTCAGGTTACCTGCGGTCACAGGTGGAGGACTGTGGGAACTTCAAGCTGTGGCTGCAGCTAACCTGATTGACGTCACTTTCATTGAGGTCAGGTTACCTGTGGTCACAGGTGGAGCACTGTGGAACCTCCAGCTGTGGCAGCGACTAACCTATGTGACGTCACTGCTGATCATGCAGCTCACTCAGTCTCTGCCTGAAGCTCACAGCGGGTGGTAATGTTCCATGACTTTAGATGTAGCAGAGCTCGAATTGTCGTGGGACCTCGGCGGGGGGCCTGATCTGCGAGTGCTCTCAACACTAGAGAGAAACACAGGGACAAAACACAAAAAGAATTGACATGGTACAGTTTTGTGGTCACCACAAAACTGCAGCAGAAAAAAAAGCAACGTGCGCACAGCAAAATTGAAATCTCATAGACTTTGCTGGGGAAGGAAACTGCACAAAAAACGCGGCAAAACATGCAGCGTGTGCATGACGCCTAATAGAACATAACGGAAATGTGTGAACCTTGCGCCAGGGTCTCATAAAAGGTTGCAGGGTATTTCATTATAGTATAAGTCTATTAGATGCCTATATAGACGTCATAAGTGGTGGTCCAAGACAGGACCCATTCTCCGGTGGGAATATGGGTGTATATGACTGGCGCACAATGGGTTATGGTGCTTCCGATGGCTTATTCTCAGTGTTTAGGGTTAATAGGAGACAGTAATTCATAACAGGTCCCCCAAAAAAACAAAATAGCATGAAAGAAAGGGTTAAAAAAGAGATTTAAACCCTTAAAGGGGGAGTCATCATGGTGGATAATCTCACTGTTAAATGACCTTACACTCCTATGGGCTAAAGACCAATGAGATTCCACCATAAATTCACCATCTATTCCATTTGCACTCTATAGGGGCAGAGGTAAAATATCCATCACCCGACAACAGCGCAGACGGGAATCGAACCTGCGACCTTCACAGGCAGACGCAGCACTTACCTGCACGAGAAGGCCCCGCCCACTGACTGCCATGAGGCTCCGCCCCCCGCCGTTCAGTCATGCTGACTTTGGCCGCTTCCCTCTAGCGGCCGCGACTTTTCATTCGCAGCCGCAGATTCGATGACAGTAGGGTCTTCTAAGTACAATTTTCAAAATTACAGAAAAGTAATTGAATAAACATGTTATCTTTAATATATAGTTTCTTGGGGGAGCTAAATCAGTAAAAACAATATTAGAAGTGGTTACAGTAAAATCCGCGAATATGCGGCAGAAGAGAGAAAGATGAGTGTGAGCTCCGGCACCTGCAGCTGCGGCAGTGTCTGCTGAGGAGAGAGGAGTCTGAGCCCGCGGAGGGATATGTATGACGGCGACTCACTATACTGTGTGCACGGGGACTGTGGGGGTCTGTGCGCACTGTGTATAGAAGGAGCATACTGCGCTGTGTATGGGGGCACCGAGTATTGGGGAACTCTGCTGCTGAGCTGTTTATGGAGGCACTGTGTATGGGGGCACTCTGCTGCTCTGTGTATGGAGGCACTATGTATGGGGGAACTCTGCTGCTCTGTGTATGGAGGCACTATGTATGGGGGCACTCTGCTGCTCTGTGTATGGAGGCACTGTGTATGGGGGCACTCTGCTGCTCTGTGTATGGAGGCACTGTGTATGGGGGCACTCTGCTGCTCTGTGTATGGGGGCACTCTGCTGCTCTGTGTATGGAGGCACTATGTATGGGGGCACTCTGCTGCTCTGTGTATGGAGGCACTGTGTATGGGGGCACTCTGCTACTCTGTGTATGGAGGCACTGTGTATGGGGGCACTCTGCTACTCTGTGTATGGAGGCACTGTGTATGGGGGCACTCTGCTACTCTGTGTATGGAGGCACTGTGTATGGGGGCACTCTGCTGCTCTGTGTATGGAGGCACTGTGTATGGGGGCACTCTGCTGCTCTCTGTATGGAGGCACTATGTATGGGGACACTGCTGCTCTGTGTATGGAGGCACTATGTATGGGGCACTCTGCTGCTCTGTGGATGGAGGCACTATGTATGAGGGCACTCTGCTCCTCTGTGTATGGAGGCACTATGTATGGGGGCACTCTGCTGCTCTGTGGATGGAGGCACTATGTATGGGGCACTCTGCTGCTCTGTGGATGGAGGCACTATGTATGAGGGCACTCTGCTCCTCTGTGTATGGAGGCACTATGTATGGGGGCACTCTGCTGCTCTGTGTATGGAGGCACTATGTATGGGGGCACTCTGCTGCTCTGTGGATGGAGGCACTATGTATGAGGGCACTCTGCTCCTGTGTATGGAGGCACTATGTATGGGGGCACTCTGCTGCTCTGTGTATGGAGGCACTATGTATGGGGGCACTCTGCTGCTCTGTGGATGGAGGCACTATGTATGGGGGCACTCTGCTGCTCTGTGTATAGAGGCACTATGTATGGGGGCACTCTGCTCCTCTGTGTATGGAGGCACGGTGTAGGGGGGAACTCTGCTGCTTTGCTGTTGCACGGTGTAGGGGGGCACTCTGCTGCTTTGCTGTTGTACGGTGTATGGGGGCACTCTGCTGCTTTGCTGTTGCACGGTGTATGGGGGCACTCTGCTGCTTTGCTGTTGCACGGTGTAGGGGGGCACTCTGCTGCTTTGCTGTTGCACGGTGTAGGGGGGCACTCTGCTGCTTTGCTGTTGCACGGTGTAGGGGGGCACTCTGCTGCTTTGCTGTTGCACGGTGTAGGGGGGCACTCTGCTGCTTTGCTGTTGCACGGTGTATGGGGGCACTCTGCTGCTTTGCTGTTGCACGGTGTATGGGGGCACTCTGCTGCTTTGCTGTTGCACGGTGTAGGGGGGCACTCTGCTGCTTTGCTGTTGCACGGTGTAGGGGGGCACTCTGCTGCTTTGCTGTTGCACGGTGTATGGGGGCACTCTGCTGCTTTGCTGTTGCACGGTGTATGGGGGCACTCTGCTGCTTTGCTGTTGCACGGTGTAGGGGGGCACTCTGCTGCTTTGCTGTTGCACGGTGTAGGGGGGCACTCTGCTGCTTTGCTGTTGCACGGTGTAGGGGGGCACTCTGCTGCTTTGCTGTTGCACGGTGTAGGGGGGCACTCTGCTGCTTTGCTGTTGCACGGTGTAGGGGGGCACCCTGCGTGTGGGGTGCTCATATTGTGCCCGTAGTATATAGGATCTCTCCAAGACATACTGACTCCTCAACATTGTAGTTGCGGCACCGAGAAGTAGAAGTGATGGAAGGATTCACGTCACGGGGCAGATGACGGGCACTGATCTGCAAAACCTCTCGATGTATTCAGTCTGGAGCATGAGCCTCGTGCAGAATCCCGGCTCTTCCAGCCACGGCCGCGGTCACTGAGGTCATTAATGGTGTCTGAGGAACGTCCTTTTCTGCAGAATATTATATAGAATGGCACGGCACTTCTATTTTAAGGAATGGGTGCTCTGGTGGGTCCAAATCCGTATCCAAAAATAAGATCGACCAGGCACTCTGCATTTTGCTGGCGCCACTGTGTGGCCTAAACGTGCTACCACGGCCTGCCGTGTCTCCCATTGAGCACATTGAAGAGGTCATTGGTCAGTGATTACACAGGTGCTGCCAGCAGAGGATTTTGATGACTTGCCTCAGTGCATTCAGTGGCAGATACGTGGCTTATGCTCCAATCTGAATACATCAAGAGGTGTTGAAAATGTAGTTTCCATTTCTTCATCATTTGCAGATGTTACCTCGTGTATCCACCCTGTGATTTCATTCATTCATTCATTCATTCATTCATTCATTCATCATTCCACCACTTTTCCTTCAATTCCAGTCTTCAGTATATAATGTAACGTCCGTTTCTTGTTTAGCAGATAACAATCTAACAAATATTCTGTTATTCATGTTTCTTCTTGCCCAGACACTACGCCCAGTAACCAACAAGATGGAGCCTCCCTGCCCGCTCTCTGCCAGATTTGAAGGGTGTGTGTCTTCTTTGGTAATCCTGCATACAGCTTGAGCCGTCCTTTCTATATCAGGCCCTGTAGTTCCCTGTCACCAGCATTCAGGAAATTGCAAAACTCTGAGCCTCATCTGACTGATCCCGTGACAACAATTGCATAATTATTGCTGATTTTTATTAAAGGGAACCTGCCGTATTAATCTGGATATTTAGGGTTAATGTGCAGGGTAATAGTGCTAGGAAGGTGTCTGGCCCTTGTACTGAAACTGGGACACCCAGGAGAAAATCTTTATTTTTTCCCAGGAGTGGCTGGCTTTCAGTAATACAGGTGTGCCGCAGCAGCTACAGTCATCAGCCATATTAAAGGTTAATCTGCAGGTTACTAGAGTTAGGAAGGTGTCTGGCCCTTGTACTGAAACAGCAGCACTCAGGAGAAATATGGCTTTCATTTTTCCCAGGAGTGGCTCGCTTTCAGGAATACAGGTGTGTCGAACCAGCTGCAGAGCGAAAGTCATCAGCCACATTAAAGGTTAATCTGCAGGTTAATAGAGTTAGGAAGGTGTGTGGCCCTCATCCTGAAACTGAGGCACGTAGGAGAAAATCAGCTTTATTTTTTCCTGGGAGTGTCCGGCTTTCAGTAATACAGGTGTGCCAGAGCAACTACAGTCATCAGCCACATTAAAGGTTAATCTGCAGGATACTAGAGTTAGGAAGGTGTCTGGCCCTTGTACTGAAACAGCAGCACTCAGGAGAAATAAGGCTTTAATTTTTCCCAGGAGTGGCTGGCTTTCAGTAATACAGGTGTGCCGGAGCAACTACAGTCATCAGCCACATTAAAGGTTAATCTACAGGTTAATAGAGTTAGGAAGGTGTCTGGCCCTCGTACTGAAACTGAGGCAGCCAGAAGAAAATCAGCTTTATTTCTTCCTGGGAGTGCCCGGCTTTCAGTAATACAGGTGTTCCGCAGCAGCTACAGTCACCAGTACATAGTGAATGGTGGATGTCAGCACACTCCAGCACTTTGATAGCCAGCGTTATTGAGTGTTGGAGCATGCTTACATCCGCCGCTCACTGTGTACTGGTGACTGTAGCTGCTCCGGGACACCTGTATTACTGAAAGCCGGCCACTCCCAGGAAAAAATAAAGCTTATTTTCCCCTGGGTGCCCTAGTTTCAGTACAAGGGCCTGACATCTTCCTAACGCTAGTAACCTGCAGATTAACCTTTAATGTGGCGGATAATCGGAGCTGCTCAGGCACACCTGTATTACTGAAAGTCGGCCACTCCCAGGAAAAATAAGCTTTCAGTACGAAGGCCAGGCAACTTTCTAACCCTATTAATCTGCACATTAACCCTACATCTGCAGGTCAATACCATTTCTTTATCGTTCCTTTGGGAGACCCAGACCATGGGTGTATAGCTACTGCCCCCGGAGGACACACAAAGTTACTACACTCAAAACGTGTAGCTCCTCCCTCCCAGCATATACACCCCCTGCTAGCCAGTTCTAGCCAGTTCAATGCTTTGTGTTTCAGGAGGATCACACACACATGCATCTCTGATTTTGATTTTTGATTTTTCCTTCTGGATCAAAGATTTGGAAGAAAAGCAGGTCCAGTCTGGACTCCCGGCATGTCCCTTCTCACCCCACTGTGTCGGCGGTGCTGTTAAGGTTGATTTTCCAAGGCTGGAGCCTTCTCATGCCGCGCTCCTTCACCATCCCATGCTGGGGCTCTGGCTTGAAGTGGGAGCCAACACGGTTCTCACTGCTTTGCAGGAGACCGGTCTCCATCCGCAGCCCTTTTGCAGGATCCTGCCGGACGGAGCTATCACCCCCCAGGAACCTGGCAACCTGCGTCTCACAAGCTAAGTATATGAGACGTTATTACCACAGAAAGTGGTCTTTCCAGGGGTCCTTTATGTTTATTATTGGGAGAGTGTGTTTTATGTTTGGTGTTAACGTTTCCGGCCGGTTCTCCAGTTTTCACTGGAGAACCGCGCCGATGGTGCCTGCACGCCGGCCGCATGTTTTACTCTAGGCCCCGGCTTCGCCTGAGGCCTAGTTTCGGTTTCCACTGTCTCTGCATGTCAGTCAGGCAGAGGGACAGTGTGGCTCCGCCCAGCGGCTGTGCAGCACAAGCGAAGGGACACTCCTCACTGAGGAAGGATTCCTTCCCCTGGCTACCTCATTTTCCGCTCTCTGAGTAGGCCCCGCCCCCTCTTCTCGCTCCGGTCGCCATTTTCTCAGCGTTCTCTGTGCCTGCATAGGCACAGAGATTCCACATTGTGACAAGTGGGGACCTGGGCTGAGGGACTAGAGGGCACAGACATGTCTGTTTAAACGATCTGCAGCCACAACCTCCGGTTTGTGCAGCTGCTTATTTTATCTGTTTATATATGCTGGGGGCCATTCTAGACAGAGCCCCCACCTCTGCAGCATGTCTCACGGAGCGAGGCTGCAGGCTGTTTTTATTATCCACTGCAGGTAGTCTCGTACGGCTCGAGCTCATAACCACTGTGGCCCCTCAGCTTGGAGGCTCATTAGTGGTCCCTCAGCTGCTCCGGTTTCGGTGGCTGACCCCTGGGGGAATCCTATTTCCAGGGCCGGCTGTCCCGGCATCTGCTGAGCATGCAGCCCCCTTCTCAGGGCGTTTTCTGCTTCAGCTCGCTCAGCAAAGCTCACAAGGGACTCTCCTTCTGGGCTCAGACCCCGTCCTCCTGACAGGGAGACGCAGGGTCCCCTGTCCTCCCCGTCCCGCAGCTACGATTACGAGCTGACTCACTGGACGAGGAGGATGTCTCTACCAGGGGCTCGGACGCTACTTTATGTACATTGATCCGTCCGTAGGTGACGCAGATGCGAATGATTGGATTGCGTCCATTATACTTGTACTGGACCTCCATCCGCCTGTATCAGGGGAGTATTCCCCGCTGGAAAGGCATCAGTATACCTTTAACAGGACGAGGAGTGTGTTCCTTAACCACTCCAGTTTTCAGCCCGCTGCGTCCAAGCCCACAGCCTGTCCTGCAGACCCCACAGCGGGGTTCTGCTGCCTGTTTCCCCTTCCCATCAGAGGTGGTCAAGGAGTGTACTCATTCGCCAAGGGTAGCCACTCCGGTGTCTAGACTTTCAGCCCGGATAGTTGTATCAGTGGCTGACGGCACCTCTATAAGGATCCCACGGTACATTAATTTTGTACTGGACCTCAATCCGCCGGAGTTACCTTACCTAGGAGAACACAACGTGTGTTCCTTAACCACTCCAGTTTTCAGGCCCCTGTGACCAAGCCCAGGGTCCGCTCTGACAGTCGCTTCCCATGAAGCGTGATTCTGAGGACTGTGTTTCCCCTGTCCACCAATGGTGGTCAAGAAGTGGGCTCATTCACCTCAGGTGGCTCAGCCCGGACCGTTATGTCAGTGGCTGATGGCTCCTCACTTAAGGTTTTGCGGTCCGCCCGGTTGTCCTTTTGGCCAAGTCGGTATGGGGGCGGCAGGAGCTTCGTTCTCCTCAGCTTTACAGCAGTGCGGTTTTTTTGTACTTTCTCTGCTTCTCTGGAGGAGATGCATTCCCTCACTGGGACTCTATGCCCAAAACGGTTGCCTGAACTTCCAGACTTCAGTCTTTTCATCCTATGCCAGGTCTGCCATGCTGGACACCGCACTGCGGTGGTCTTGGCTACTTCCTCGCTATCCGCAGGCTCCTGTGGCTTCGGAAATGGAAGGCAGATGCCTCTATAGAGGTTCCTTGCTGGGCTCCCCTTTGGTGGGACCAGTTTCTTCGGAACCAACTGGATGAAATTAAGGAAGCTCTTGGCGGGGAGTGTTCTTCCTTGCCACAAACCTAAACCAGGGATCCTGTCCAGGGCAGGAATCAGTTGAGGTTTCGGTGGTTTCCGTTCCTCCATCTGATCATCCTCTAGCTCGGCCTAGGTTCATAGAACCAAATGGCTCGAAGCTGTGTCTTCAGAAGACCGCAGGAGATGCTGCCACTGAGTCAGCTTCCTCCGAGCTATCTAGCCACGCCAACAACCTCCTGGTCGGTGGCAGGCTCTCTCCACTTGGCGACGTATGGTTCTAACACGTCTCCGTTCAGTGGGGGCGGGATTATATCTCCCATGGCTACAGGATGGAATTCTGTCCACCCGCCAAACAGATTTTTTCTGTCAACTCCTCCCGGCTCCAAGGCCGCCGCCTTCTCACAGGCTGTGGCATTTCTTGCAGGCCAATGGAGTAATTGTACCGGTTCCCGACTGGGAACGGTTCTGAGATTTTTGCTTAAATCTATTCCTAGTCCCCGAAGAGGGCGGTGCCTTCCGACCTGGATCTTTAGCTTTTCAAGCATAGTCAGGTGTGGCGTTTTCACATGGAGTCTCGGTCTTGTTCCGTGTGTTTTTCACCGGATCAATCAAGAACCCAAGGAGATTCCCTAGCAGCCATCGGCATCAGAGATGCCTATCTGCAGGGGTCAATCGCAGTTTCACACCAGCGTTGACTACGTTTTGACAATCGGAGTGGTCCAATTCGTGGCTCTTCCCTTGGGGTTAGCCACGGCCCCTCGAGTATTCTCATTGGGGCAGCTGTGATTAGGGTCCTGCACCCCTAGGGATTGGCAGTGATCTTTTGTCCTGGACGGCCTTCTTGTCGGGGCTTCATCCAGTGCTGACTCTTAGCAGAGTGCTTCGCTCACTCTCGCCACTAACCTATTCGGGTGGCTTGTCATTCTGTCCAAGTCCACTCTGACTTCGAACCAGAGGTTCTCAGGGACGCAATTCGAGACTCTGTCGGCACTTGTGAAGCTGCTCTTAGTCGATCAGTAGTCCCTCCGCTGGCGGTCGACGTCGTTCTATCAGACACCATATACAGGTGCTGGTCAGACGGTGGCGTCAATGGAAGCGATTCCTTGCCCAGTTTCTCCTGCGTCCTCTGAGACTGGATGTTTTCCGCTGTACAAGCGAACTCCCTCCTTCCACGGGGTGGTGGCTTCGCCACTGACCAGGGGCTCGTTTCAGTGGTGGCTTCGGCCACTCTGTCTCAGGGGCGCTCCTTCCTGGCCCCGTCCCGGGTGATCCTCACCAGGATGCTAGTCTATCCGCCTTGGGAGCAGTATATCTCCACCGTGGAGCGCAGGGCGCTTGGACTCTGTCCGAATCAGCCCTCTGGATCAATGTGCTGGAAATCAGAGCTGTATTTCTAGCTCTCTAAGCCTTCACCATCTGTTGGCGGCTAGGCACATTCGAGTCCAGTCGGACAACGTGACAGCGTTTTCCTACATCAGCTTCCAGGGCGGGACACTCAGCCGCCTGGCAATCTTGGCGGCTCAACATTCTTCAGTGGACAAGGGACTCCTAGTCCACCGTATCCGCAGCCCACATCCTAGATGTGAAAACTGCGAGGCAGACTATTTCAGCTGTCCAACCGTGGTCCACAATCCTCAGGTTTTGCGGTAGACACACTGGTTCATGTTTGATCCCAGCTTCGTCTCTTTACGTATTTCACCCTCTACCTCTTGTCCAGAGTCCTACGCAAGATCAGTAAAGGGGGCCGTCGGGTCATTCTCATACTCCAGACTGACCCAGGCAGGCTTGGTACTCTGACCTGCTCCTTCTGTCCGTTAGGTTGCCATGGCATCTTCCGGACCGTCCAGACCTTTTCTCAAAAGGTCCGTTTTTTCCGTCAGAATTCTGGATTCTCAGATTGACGGCGTAGCTCTTGAGTCCTGGATCTTGGCGACTTCTGATATCCTTCCTGAAGTCATCTCCGCTATGACTCGAGCTCCAAAGTGTCCTTTGACCTTTTTGGCCTTGCCGACCCTCCTGTCCCTTCCACAGTCCGGTCTACAGCTAGGACTATCCCTCATTAAGGGACAGGTCTCGGCTCTGTCAGTATGTGCCAGCGGCGTATCGTCCGGCTGGCTCCGGTGCGCTCCTTTAAGGGCGCATCTCACATCATTCCGCCTTTCCGGCGGCCTATGGAGCCCTGGGACCTTAATCCGGTCCTCCCGGTTCCCGGAAACCCCCCTTTGCGCCTCTTGGGGAGGTTTCTTTGTTTCATTTTTCACAGAAAATAGTCTTTCTAGTGGCTATAATTTCCCGCCAGAGAGTTCTGGCTGCACTCTCTCGGAGTCACCCCCTTTTTTGGTCTTTTGCATCAAGACAAGGTGGTCTCCGTCCGACTCCGGACTTTTTTCCCTAAGGTGGTTACTGCTTCCACCTTATCCGGGGCAATTTTCTTGCCTTCCTTTTGTCCGGCTCCTGTTCATCGCTTGAGGAAGCGTTGCATATCCTGGATCTGGTGCGGGCGCTCCGGATCTATGTGTCTCGCACCGCCGTTATTAGGCGGTGCACCTCTCTCTGGTGCTGACTGCTAGTCAGCGTAGCGGTCTCTCGGCATCTAAGCCGACCCTGGTTCGTTGGCTTAGGTCGGCCATTTCCGAGACCTACAAGTGTACTCAAGTGCCTTCCCCGCCGGGGATCAGAGCACATTTGATCAGACCTGTCGGCGCCTTTTGGGCTTTCAGGCACCAGGCTACGGCTCAGTAGGTCTGTCAGACTGCAGCTCGAATTAGTCTGCATACTTTTTCGAAGCACTACCCAAGGCATGCTCATGCTTTGGCAGACGCGGGCTTGGGCAGACGCATCTTTCCGGCGTCTGTCGCCCATTTGTGAAGTTAGGTTTTGCCTGCTTCTCAGTTGTCTGTTTATTCCCACCCATGGACTGCTTTTGAACGTCCCATGGTCTGGGTCTCCCATAGGAACGATAAAGAAAAAGAGAATTTTGTTACTTACCGTAAATTCTTTTTCTTATAGTTCCATCATGGGAGACCCAGCTCCCTCCCTATTGCCTGTTGGCAGGTTTCTTGTTCCGTGTGTCTTCACCGGCTGTTATTGTTGTAGACAGACGTTCCGGTTCTTCCGGTTTTTACTCTCTCTTCTTGTGGGTGGATGTCCTCCTTCAGCTTTTGCACTAAACTGGCTAGGACTGGCTAGCAGGGAGTGTATATGCTAGGAGGGAGGAGCTACACGTTTTGAGTGTAGTAACTTTGTGTGTCCTCCGGGGGCAGTAGCTATACACCCATGGTCTGGGTCTCCCATGACGGAACTATAAGAAAAAGAATTTACGGTAAGTAACAAAATTCTCTTTTTTCCAACCTGACAGGTTCCTTTTAAAGGAGCAGTTACCTATTATTATTGCCACCCATGTAAAATAATCTGAAATTGCCTCCTGTCAATGGATTTTACGCTCTCTTCTTCTTCGCATTGGGGGATGATCTCAAGGGTCTGTTCTGTAGGAAACGTTAATTTTCCCTGCGGCGGTGCCACAGGTAAAACTGAGGATTACACAGTTCCCATTGAAATCAATGGGCACTCAGTAAGGGCAAGCCGGGTCCTCCAGAGCGAGATCCTTTTTTCTTTTTCAGATCATGACGGGACAATAAACGGTCCTATTTTTTAATATATGATATATCATTTATTTTTCAGGTCTTTTGCCTACTACACAGTGAAAGATCGTCTGCCGCAGATCCTAACAAAGGTGATAGACACTGTACATCGGAATAAAAACAAGTTCTTGGAAGCTCACGGCGAGGTGAGTGACTGCTCCGTAAGTCACTGTAATCAGTGATGACAGATTTCTCAATTACTGGGATAGGATAGGAAAGTTGGTACTTTTAAGATTCTGTATAGGAGAAGGGAGACTGCTGAAAGTTCTCCTAGAGGCTGACAAAGACATGCTGCTGCAAGTTCTCCTAAAAACCGACAGACATTCTGCTGCAAGTTCTCCTAGGGACCGACACTGAGATTCTGCTGCAAGTTCTCCTAGAGGCTGACACGGAGATTCTGCTGCAAGTTCTCCTAGAGGCTGACACGGAGATTCTGCTGCAAGTTCTCCTAGAGGCTGACACGGAGATTCTGCTGCAAGTTCTCCTAGAGGCTGACACGGAGATTCTGCTGCAAGTTCTCCTAGAGGCTGACACGGAGATTCTGCTGCAAGTTCTCCTAGAGGCTGACACGGAGATTCTGCTGCAAGTTCTCCTAGAGGCTGACACGGAGATTCTGCTGCAAGTTCTCCTAGAGGCTGACACGGAGATTCTGCTGCAAGTTCTCCTAGAGGCTGACACGGAGATTCTGCTGCAAGTTCTCCTAGAGGCTGACACGGAGATTCTGCTGCAAGCTCTTCTCTTAGAGGTTGTCACAGAGATTCTGATGCAAGTTCTCCCAGAGGTTGACACAGAGATTCTGATGCAAGTTCTCCTAGAGGTTACATAGGTAATAGGTAAAGATGGTTGACCTCTGGGAGATCAACATCCAACACCGTGGAGACATCATCACATGTTTCTCAATGCTGGCAGGAAAACTAGCCAGTCTTTCACCGGGAAGGAACAACAAAAACAACTCCTAGAGGCTGACACAGACATTCTGCTGCAAGTTCTTCTCCTAGAGGCCGACACAGACATTCTGCTGCAAGTTCTTCTCCTAGAGGCCGACACAGACATTCTGCTGCAAGTTCTCCTCCTAGAGGCCGACACAGACATTCTGCTGCAAGTTCTCCTCCTAGAGGCAGACACAGACATTCTGTTGCAAGTTGCCCTCCTAGAGGCCGACACAGACATTCTGATGTAAGTTCCCCTAAAGGCCGAAACAGACATTCTGCTGCAAGTTCTTCTAGAGGCCAACACGGAGTTTCTGCTGCAAGTTTTCCTAGAGGCTGACGCAGAGTTTCAGCTGCAAGTTCTCCTGAAAAGACAGTTACAATTTAAATTGTAACTGTCATCTCAGGAGAACTTGCAGCAGAATGTCAGCATTATTTTCAAAGTGATATACCTTTTCTGATCATCAGACACCTACTCTCAGAATTTCACCTCTGATTTTGCAGGGAGGTGTAGTATTCCTCATCGGCCGTTTAGATGCTTTTTTTTTTTCCTTTCAGGAAGGCATCGAGGCAGAGAAGAAGGCTTTGTCTTTCTTTTCCAAACTACGGAACGAATTGCAAACTAATAAGCCCATCCTGCCGCTGACCGATGAGCTGCCGGACACCCAGATCTGGAACCAGTACCTGGACTACCAGAAGACACTGGTGGGCAATGACGAAGAGCCGAGCTGGTTCAGATCCCCCTGGCTGTACGTGGAGTGTTATCTGTATCGCAGAATTCAGGAAGGCATGTCACTGAGGTGAGAACGGATGACCCCTGAAATGGACAGCGTGGGGATAAATGATAGAATTGTCTGCCTGCAGCCACCACTAGAGGGAGCTCTTAGCATGGATCCGTGTACAGCCAGCTCCCCCTAGTGGTGGCTGCAGATCTGCAGCATTTTATCAGGCAGATTTGTTTATATATGCCATGACACTTTATATTTTCTGTTTTGACGCAGCCCTCCGATATCTGAATATGACGTCTTCCAGGACGTGAAGAATGAAAGCTTCTTTCAGTCCCAGCAAGCGATGCTGTCTCTGTGCGCTCATCTTCAGGAGCTTAAAGGGAAAGTGAACAGTCTCAGTAACGATGACGTCCGGGGGGACATCTACAAACTGCTGCAGGTGGGGGACGCCGCACAGGTTATGTCTTCTTGTTAAAAAGGTTGCCCTAATGGGGTGCCACCATAGCTCCCAGTTGGGAACCAGTTGGGCACTGGGACAGAATACAACATATTAAATAATGGTCCGAAATTGGGTCAGTAAACCTTACCCAATATATATATTTTTTTTTTTTTAAGAACGCCCCCCCTTAGAAAAATCAATTCATATGCCCCAAAGTTGGGTCTGTTTTGGGAGATATTGTTTATTACTCCCTTAAGTCTGTATGGGCCTGAAAGGGGTATCCACTACTCCGACATTAATGGCCTATCCTTGTGTCATCAGTGGGGGTCTGTCAGTATGCACCCCCACTTCTGCTCACGTGGCGGATAGATGTATGGTGCTGAAACACCACAGCTCCGGATACTGCGGCTCCTATTAAAACTTGGCTGCAGTACTGAGAATGGCCACTACACGGTGTATGGAGCAATGCGGTCTCGTCCCAGGGCACTGTGATATCCAACCACCGTAGGAGCTACAAACCGCTGAACGGGATCTGATCTTGATAATCTTCCCCGTCTTTAAATATTAGATAACCCCTTCAATGACCAACAATATTTTGTTCATTTTATCCCCCTGCACTCCAACAGCCATAACCTTTTTTTTTTTTTTTTTTTTATTTGGTTACATAGCTGTATGATAGTGAGTGCATTATCTATGTGTATTTTTATGTTATAAATTACTGTCATTATTTTTTATTTATTTTTTAATGGGGGTGATGTAGAAAAAAAGTGTATATATTATACACATTTCCATATTCATTATTATTTATTTATTTTATTTGTTGTGTTTTTTTTTTTTTGTTTGTTTGTTTTTTTTTTCTTCTTCTACCGTTCACTTTTCACGCTGAATATCCTGTTAGATTATTTTTTCAGGGAATTATTGATGTGAGGACACTTAATCTATGCAATGTCTGAACATAAATTGATTCACAAGATTCTGATCCGTAATCTGTAGCTGATGAACAGGAGCCCTGTCTTCTGCCGGCCTGGTGCGATGTGGTGTGCATCTCCCGTAACAATGATGGTACTCCAAGCCGGCAGGTAGGAGACGGCTCGCAGGACTGCTGTTCATCAGCTAAAGAACCTATTCATAAGATTCTGATCCGTAATCAGTAACGCACAATAAACAAATATTTTATATGTTTCTTTTTCACTTTATTTTTTCCTCTCGCTTTCCCCTTTTTTTTCTTCTCTTGCTTTCCCCTTTTTTTCTTCTCTTGCTTTCCCCTTTTTTTCTTCTCTTGCTTTCCCCTTTTTTTCTTCTCTCGCTTTCCCCTTTTTTTTCTTCTCTCGCTTTCCCCTCGTTTTGCACTTGTATAATAATTCTGTGTTCTTCACCTGAAGGTGTCTCTGTGGGGGAACAAGTGCGACCTTTCGATATCCGGGGGTCAGGACAACTCCCAGAAGACCAGCGTGCTGTCCTCTCTGGACGACTTCCATGGATTTATCCTGGTGGACGATATGAATTCTCTCTGGAACATCCTGTCAAAGAACAGAGACGGGAACGCAGAGTCGAGGACAAGAGTGGACATTGTTCTAGATAACGCCGGCTTCGAGTTGGTCACGGATCTCATCCTGGCGGATGCCTTGCTGTCGCTGGATCTGGCCACGGAAGTTCATTTCCACGGGAAGGTCAGGCCGTGGTACGTCTCGGACACCACAAAACACGACTTTGACTGGACCATTCGGCAATGCACGGCCACCAACAACAAGTGGATGTCTAAGTGCGGCCAAACCTGGAGGGAAAACCTGAAGAAGGGGCGCTGGGTGTATCAGGAGCATCTTTTCTGGACCCTGCCCCATGAGTTCTGCACCATGGCGGAAGTGGCTCCGGAGCTATACACAGAGTTACAAAAATCTGATTTAGTCTTATTTAAAGGAGACTTAAACTATAGGAAGCTTACCGGGGACCGTAAGTGGGACCACACCGTGCCCTTCTCTCAGGCGCTCCGATCCTTCCACCCGGCTCCATTGTGCAGCATCAGAACCCTGAAGGCCGACGTACAGGTCGGGCTACAAGCGGGGACCGCAGAGCGGCTGACGGCGGCAGAGACGGACTGGATGATATCCGGCAAATATGGAGTCATCCAGTTCAGTCCGGTGGTTTGAGGCTTGAGACTCGTATGGAAGTTTCTTTTTCTGGCGCTTTCCATGTGTGAACACGGCACTCTGCGTATGTCGGGCAAAGCTTTAGTAACCGAGTGTCGGCTGATCTTATACCACAGTTTACAGCAGATGGAGATTAAAAGTGGACATCTGTAAGGGCTTGACTGTTAAAGCGGCTGAGTAATTATTTTTCTTAGGCGTGAATGACTTTTAATTAATAAGCAGAGGCGTAATCGTTCTTTAGCACCTTTACAAATCCAGCTACCAGAACCGCTGCAGCAAATCATAACTGACACATAGCTGGAGAGCCTGTGATTGACTGCAGCGGTCCCGGTATCTGCTTAATACAGCAAGCATCGCTTTTGCAAACCTCTATATTCATGTTTTGGAGATATCTATCTATCTATCTATCTATCTCTATCTATTAATATATGTTTTAATATATATATATATATATATATATATATATATATATATATATATATATATATATATATATATAATTTTTATATATATATATATATATATAATATTATATTTTAATATATATTAAAATATACATATAATAAATTTTGGTATATACTTTTATATTTATATATATATATATATATATATATATATATATATATATATATATATATTTATATATATATATATATATATATATATATATTAGAGTATATAATATATAATTTTTTTTTTTTGCATAAATCTCATGGATGTGACTGTATAAATCATCCGTAAAGGGAAGCGGCCGCCACCACCAGCAATCCCTTATATACAACATTCCAGAATACTGTATATAAGAGCCCAGACCGCTCTGTATAACATAAAAAACACCTTTAGGCTATGTGCCCACGGAAGTTCGCACCTGCAGATGTATCCGTAGGTCTGTCCGCAGGTTTCCCCGCAGCAGCTCCCCGGAGTCCGCAGCTATCCATTGCTGCGGGATTCCAGCGAAATATCTGCGGAAAACCTGCGGATATTCATGCGACTTACCTGCGGAAGTCCCGGCCTCTATCTCCATAATGGAGGGTCGGGAATTGCGCAGATATTTCCGCAGGAATAATTGACAAGCAGTTACATGCGGCTGCAGGAAATCCGCAGCATAATCCGCAGCCGCACATACCGCAGCATGGACACAGCACTCCCCATGTCCCATAGCATAACATGGGGAGTGTCTGTACTTGCTAAAACCTGTGGATTTAACTAGGAAATCCAGATAAATTTGGAGGTTTTCCGCGGGTACAGAGTCCTGTGGGCACGTAGCCTTATAATACTCACCTAGGGAATGGTCCAGTCTGATGGGCGTCACTGCTCTCGGTCCGGTGCCTCCTCTCTTCTTGCGATCACCCTCCTCCTGCCCGGTCCTACATCATCTACACAGAGGCCTCCATTGTGCTCCTGCGGGGCAATGCAAAGTACTGTAATGCACAGGTGCGAGGAAAGGTCAAAGAAGGCTGCACATGCACATTACAGTGCTTTGATCTGCCCTCAGTCAGGTAGATCAAAGTGCGCACGCGCAAGAACACGTTGTAGGATGCGTCATGCACATGGGGTTGAGAAGGAGGGCGGGGATCGTACAATATGGAGGAGGTGCCGGACCGGAGAGCAGCGACACCCTTCGGACCGGACCGCCCCCTAGAGGAGTATAACAAAGGTCTTTTTAGGTTCTACATAGCGGCCTGGGTTCTTATATACAATATTCTAGAATTCAGTATGTAAGGTCTCACTGGTGCTGGCCGTGGCTTATAAGGGACAAATCTGGTGACCGGTTCCCTTTAACATTAATACCACCTACCTAATATTGTGTCTCCCTTGTGCCACCAAACCATTCTGATCAGTCAGGTTCAGGACTCCACATCTTCTCTGAAGTGTTCTATGGTAACCGGCACCAAGTTGTTAGAATCAGATCCATACTCGCTGGGCGTCGGCTGTGTTATACATCTGGCATCTGGCACTAACAGCAGCACCTGGAGCCGGCTCTGATCGCTGATGTTTAACCATTTAGGTGTTGCTATCAATATTTGAAATCGAGGGAGGTTCCTGTTTCAGCACGTTTCGCCCCTCTTCATCAGGCCCCCAGGATGCTGATATGTCACAGTGACTGCAGTGGTCCCTTTTGAGGACGCCGGTCACTGGCATCTTGCTATTCCTACCAGAGGCTTCGGGGTTCAATAATATGTATTGAAATACTGAAGTGTTTCATTATATAGAGTAAGAGCTCGAAGGGGGAGGGAAAAAAAAACACAAGCACACAGCAGCGGTTCGGGGGTTAGGCCTTGGTGCAGCCGCCATGAATCGGATTCTCATTAATAAGCTTTATGTACTCATTATTCTCATTAGTTTACCAGTTCTCCATCCTTGGATCATTTTTGGTAGGTAGCACTATATGCGAGGAACACCCCAATGAGATCTCCCGTTTTGGAGATGCTCTGATCCAGTCGACCGGCATTGCAATTTGGCCCTGGTCAGTGGTTTTAATGCTGCGGCTGCTCAGGGTATCCTATAAGAGGAAAGTGTTAATAATTCCCCAAATTTCCATAAAGCATAATTTGTAAATAAAGAACTGCAGGGAGGAGGGGGATGCAGCTGCAGTTTTTCTCTGTGCCTGCGTAACTGCATGCTGTTGGGGACGAGTAACTGTGGAGAGACATCTGATTGGCTCAGATCCCGCCCACTCTAAAGACTTGCAGAGGGTTGATAGACGGCTAAGGTAGACAGCATGAGCCGCTGAACTCGGTGATTGGCTGCAGCGGTGATACTTGATGTTGACATGATGTCACCACTTGTTGCCAATCACTGACCAGTGATGGACCCTTGGAGGGCAGGTACCCGGTTTCTTTATTTTAAAATGTATTGGGTCCACTTACCGTATTAAAAGGGATTTTCCACTTTCAGGAAAGTCAGGTTTTGAGTATTTTTAGTTATATACACATACATATACATACATACATACATACATACATACATATATGTAGCACCCAGGGATATGGGGTACTCGGTTCCAGGCAGTGTACGTCTTGGGAATGTCACGATGGTGGCCGTTGCCCGGTTCCGTGCCCTGGCCCTTTTTGTTATGGGGGCAATTTACAGAGGATATTTGAATAAAGTTTATTCATGACGCTACTTGCGGTGTTGCGGCTAAGTGTAGGGAGCTGCCGCTGCAGAATGTCTCTACTGGGGCTGGTGGTATTACAGCTAGTATGGTAGTCCCTCCGCAAGTAGGGTATTGCCCCAGAGGGTGTATGGTGCAATGGGCGTCAGGAGAAGGAGTCCAGACAGGTATTCAGTGCAACTGGTTTACTCACTTTAGATGTTTACTAGTTGCCTGAGGCCGGCTGGTTTCGCCTCCAGGTCACCTTCGTCCCAGTGCCAGTCTGGTTCTCTGGTACCTTCTTCCCCTGCACCTGTCTCTGGTAAGTGGGTCCCCGTGGTATGGAACACTGGGGGTCCTCGTCCAGTGGTTAGTCCACTTCTGTCCGCCTGATGGTAGCGTGAACCCTGTGGGGTTGGTGTCTCTGGTCCTGTCCCTGGTTCTCCCTTTGCTACTGAGTCTTCGGATTCTTTAGAGTCAGGATGGTCCCTGATGGTCTCCTTGCTGTGCAGGTGTTAACAGGTCGGCTTGGAGCTCTTTCCTGTCCTAGGGTCCTGTAGGGGCACTATAATAAAGTAGGGGCACTATAATATATATATATATATATATATATATATATATATATATATAATATTATATTATATTATATTATATTATATTATATTTTTATATATATATATATATATATATATATATATATATATATTATAAAAAATAATATTTTTATATAATATATATAACATTTTTATAGAATTATTATTATATATAATAATTATATAAAAATGTTATATATATTATATAAAAATATTATTTTTTATAATATATATATATATATATATTATAAAAAATAATATTTTTATATAATATATATAACATTTTTATATAATTATTATATATAATAATAATTCTATAAAAATGTTATATATATTATATAAAAATATTGATTATATATATATATATTATATATAATCAATATTTTTATATAATGTATATGACATTTTTATAGAATTATTATTATATATAATATATAAAAATGTTATATATATTATATAAAAATATTGTTTTATTATTATATATATATATATTATAATAAAACAATATTTTTATATAATATATAACATTTTTATATAATTATTATTATATATAATAATTCTATAAAAATGTTATATATATTATATAAAAATATTGATTATATATATTTATTATATATATATATATATATATATATATATATATATATATATATATATATATATAATATAATATAATATAATATAATATAATATATATAACATTTTTATAGAATTATTATATATAATAATAATTATATAAAAATGTTATATATATTATTATATAAAAATATTGTTTTATTATATATATATATATATATATATAACAATATTTTTATATTATATATATATATATATAACATTTTTATAGAATTATTATATATAATAATTCTATAAAAATGTTATTTATATATTATATAAAAATATTGTTTTGTTTTATTTATATATATAAATATTTTTATATAATATATATATATATATATATATATATATATATATATATATATATATATTATATATAAAAATATTGATTATATATATTTATTATATATATATATATATATATATATATATATATATATATATATATATATATATATATATATAATATAATATATATAACATTTTTATAGAATTATTATATATAATAATAATTATATAAAAATGTTATATATATTATTATATAAAAATATTGTTTTATTATATATATATATATATATATATATATATATATATATATATAACAATATTTTTATATTATATATATATATATAACATTTTTATAGAATTATTATATATAATAATTCTATAAAAATGTTATTTATATATTATATAAAAATATTGTTTTGTTTTATTTATATATATAAATATTTTTATATAATATATATATATATATATATATATATATATATATATATATATATATATATATATATATATATATATATATATAACATTTTTATAGAGTTATTTTTTATATATCACACACACACACACACACACACACACACACACACACACACACACACACACACACACACACACACACACACACACACACACACACACACACACACACACACACACACACACACACACACACACTCACTCTGAAATATAGCCAGAAACTTGGCAAAACCCCAAATTCAGATGTCAGCACCCTCCATCCATTAAATGTCCTTTATTTCCAGTAGTGTGCCCTCCCCCTCTTCACAGATCTCCACATACAGCTGTAAGCTGATCCCTCAGTGAGCTGGCCGAATAATAAGAAAGGACGTAATGACGTGTAAGTGGGAAAGGAAGCAGATTTCTCTGATAAGTTCTATGACAAAGTATCTTCTATTTATCTGTGCGATTGATTTCTGCAAAGTTTGTCGAAACAACTTTGAGCACTTTAAGGGACTGTGCGCACCTTGAATGTTTTCTCATGAATGTTTTTATATGAACGCATTTATATGGAATGTTTGCGGGGTTTTTTTCCATCTCATTAAGTGCTTATACACATTGGAGCCGAATCTATCAATACATCTGTACAGGGGTGTGGCGCCGTATGTGACACCCCCTTTAAATCTGTGTTATGCAGAACCTGGCCTTATCTTTACCCTCCGTCGGTGCGTTCCTGATGGGCATGCTGATCTTCATCACTTGCCCATTATTCTGGGCTTATCACTTTCTACGTTTCTCGCTTTTTGCAGATGTTTATGGCCAGACAGCGCGAATCCTGCAATTCATGAATGGGGTGTACACCCCGAATGTTAGCGCTGACTAAGCACGCAGCAAATGTACCATACAGTCCGATCCATTATCTTCTTATATGTAATAAAGTCTTCATTCTTAGGCTGAATATATATATATATTTTGACTACCAAACCGTGTGATTGGTCTCATTTATTCATTTTTATCACCTCATTACTGGTTTGTGTTCATCACTTCTCTGATTTCCCACCCTGCTCTTAAAGGGTAGGTGTCACAAATTATTATTGATGAGATTATTATTAAAAATATATATTATATATAATGTTTGGACTTTGTTAAACATTTTATATATAAATGTGTAATACCTCTTTTCCTGCTCTCTCTTTGACCAGTTACAATCTGGCTTCCGACCACATCACTCTACTGAAACTGCCCTAACCAAAGTCACCAATGACCTACTAACCGCCAAAGCCAAGCGACACTACTCTGTCCTCCTCCTCCTGGACCCGTCCTCTGCCTTCGACACAGTAGACCATTCCCTCCTACTACAGATTCTCTCATCTCTGGGCATCACAGACTTTGCCCTATCTTGGATCTCCTCATACCTAACCGACCGAACTTTCAGCGTCTCCCATTCTCACACCACTTCCTCATCTCGCCCCCCCATCTGTCGGTGTCCCCCAAGGCTCAGTTCTTGGACCCCTGCTGTTCTCCATCTACACCTTCGGCCTGGGACAGCTCATAGAGTCCCACGGCTTCCAGTATCATCTCTATGCCAATGACACACAGATCTACCTCTCTGGACCTGACATCACCTCTCTACTAACCAGAATCCCACAATGTCTGTCCGCTATTTCATCCTTCTTCTCTGCGCGATTCCTAAAACTTAACATGGACAAAACAGAGTTCATTGTCTTTCCTCCTCCTCACTCATCTCCTCCAACAAGCCTTTCCATCAAACGTGATGGCTGCTCACTCTCCCCAGTCTCACAAGCTCATTACCGTGGAGTAACCCTCGACTCGGCTCTATCCTTCAAGCCACACATCCAAGCCCATCTTCACCTCATGCCAACTACAACTCAAAAACATCTCCCGGATCCGTGCTTTCCTTAACCAAGAATCAGCAAAAACATTAGTGCATGCCCTCATCATCTCCTGCCTCGACTACTGCAACCTCCTGCTCTCTGGCCTCACTTCCAACACTCTTGCACCCCTCCAATCTATCCTAAACTCTGCGGCCCACTTAATCCACCTCTCCCCTCGCTACTCCCCAGCCTCGCCACTCTGCCAATCCCTTCACTGGCTTCCCATCGCCCAGCGACTCCAGTTCAAAACATTAACCATGACATACAAAGCCATCCACAACCTGTCTCCTCCCTACATCTGTGACCTAGTCTCCCGGTACCTACCTGCACGCGACCTCAGATCCTCACAAGATCTCCTTCTCTACTCCTCTCTTATCTCCTCTTCCCACAATCGCGTACAAGATTTCTCCCGTGCATCCCCCATACTCTGGAACGCTCTACCTCAGCACATCAGACTCTCCCCTACCGTGGAAAGCTTCAAGAGGAACCTCAAGACCATCTCTTCCAACAAGCCTACAACCTACAATAGCCCTCAGTCCAGTAGACCACTGCGCAACCAGCTCTGTCCTCACCTATTGTACCATCACCCATTCCCTGTAGACTGTGAGCCCTCACGGGCAGGATCCTCTCTCCTCCTGTAGATTGTGAGCCCTCGCGGGCAGGGTCCTCTCTCCTCCTATACCAGTCTGTTCTGTACTGTTAATGATTGTTGTACGTATACCCTCTTTCACTTGTAAAGCGCCATGGACTAAATGGCGCTATAATAATAATAATACATTTTTATTTTATTTTTTTACATAATTTAATAACTTTTAACTGAGCCTCTGGGGGCTGCCATTTTTTATTTGCTAGTGTGTGTGTGTCAGAGCCACTTACACACCGTAAATATGGCTGCCATAGGGACTGCTATCTACGTCCAATCCTATTTTATATACTGTGGTCACATCAGCGCTTAACTGAGCTCATCAACTGGTGTGTCCAGTTCACAGCTGTAGGTGGAGTCCTGCACCATTTTATTGTAGCCTTGTACTATGCCCTGGGCGACAACGTCCCTTTATCACTTGCAATTGCAGTGATCTGAGTGGAGCAGTCATGTAAATGCGGTGCTCAGATCACAGTAATTTCCAATGAGTGCTTATGAGTCTTACATGAAATCGCCACCACAATCCTGGGGACCAAACCCGTCATCATCGGTAATTACTGTGATCTGAGATCTTCAATGACATGATGGCTCCGCTCAGATCACAGTAATTACCAATGAATGCCCATGAGTTCTGGGCTGCAGCGTAGAGGTGGCGATTTCATTCAACGGTGTACACCCATCCCTACAGGAAATCACCATCACAATCCTGGTGCCCGGACATGTGCTCATCAGTAATTACTGGGATCTGAGCACCGCAACAATATGATGGCTCTGCTCAGATACAATAATGCTCATGAGATCTGGGCACCAGCAGTGCAGTGGTGATTTAATTCAACGGTGAGTACACATCCTTACATGAACTCAACGCCACAATCCTGGTGTCTGAATATGTGCTCACTGGTAATTACTGTGATGTGAACACTGCAATGACAAGACGGCTCCACTCAGATCACAGTAATTACTAGTGATGAGCGAGTATGCTTGTTACTACTCGGTACTCGCACGAGTATCAATGTACTCGGGCTACTCGGCGGGGACCGAGTAATCTCGCGATACTCGTGCTGTACTCGTGGTCTTCATGTTGGCGCTCTTTTTACAGCCATCCCTTCTGCAGGGATTGGCTGGCAGATCACTGCAATGCCACAGCCCTGTTGTGGAATTGCAGTGATTGGCCAGCCCGCACAGCGTGACCGTGCCTTTAGCCCGACACTTCCCCGCTCGGCTACGGCCCCTCCCGCACTCCACTCCGCGTGTATATATATATGCACGCTTACACACACACGCACGTTTTTTTTTTAATTTACAGTTTTCTGGTTTCTACATGCTGCCGGGGGTGATTTCACAAAAATACTCGGGTCTCCCATAGGATAACATTGGGCTCGGTGCTCGGGCCGAGTACACGAGTATCTTGGGATGCTCGGCCCGAGCCTCGAGCACCCGAGCTTTTTGGTACTCGCTCATCACTAGTAATTACCAGTGAGCACTCAGAAGGTCCGGGCATCAGCAGTGCAGTGGTGATTTCATTCAATGGTGACTACACATCCTTACATGAAATCACCACCTTAACCCTTGTGCCTGGACACGTGGTCACTGGTAATTACTGTGACCTAAGCACCGCAATGATATGACTGCTCTGCTGAGATCACAGTAATTACCAGTGAATGCTCATGAGGTCTACGTACCAGCAGTGCGGTGGTGATTTAATTCAACGGTGAATATACGTCCTTCCATGAAATCACTGTCATAATCATGGTGCCAGGACATGTCATAACCGGTAATTACTGTGATCTGAACACTACAATAATATGACCCCTGTTGGGGTTCTATGAGGGAGTAAGTGCAAACCTGGATATTGGTAATGCAGCTGATGTGATTTATTTGGACTTTGCAAAGGCATTTGATACTGTACCACATAATAGCCTTATTCTAAAGCTCCAGAAGCAATTACTAGGGGAAACTATAAGCAGCTGGGTAAGGAATTGGCTAAAAGATAGGAAACAGAGTAGTCATACAGTGCTGGCCAAAAGTATTGGCACCCCTGCAATCAGTGGCGTAACTAGAGTTGGATGGGCCCCGGTGCAAAGTTTAGACCTGGGCCCCCCCCTCCACATACACAGACACTTGGGGTAGGGGATAATGACACTGACACTTGGGGTACAGGATAATGACGCTGACACTTGGCTCTCACCCACAGCACCCTGAAATCCCTCTATCAGCACCCAGCTTTCCTATGTTCTGATATATATCTTGTCCTCAGCACCCAGCTTTCCCATATCAGAGCATGAGAAAGCTGGGTGCTGAGAGATGTATATCAGAACATGAGAAAGCTGGGTGCTGAGATATGTATATCAGAACATGGGAAAGCTGGGTGCTGAGAGATGTATATCAGAACATGAGAAAGCTGGGTGCTGAGAGATGTATATCAGAACATGAGAAAGCTGGGTGCTGAGAGATGTATATCAGAACATGAGAAAGCTGGGTGCTGAGAGATGTATATCAGCATGAAAAAGCTGGGTGCTGAGAGATGTATAGCAGAGCATGGGAAAGCTGGGTGCTGAGGGAAGATGTATAGCAGAGCATGGGAAAGCTGGGTGCTGAGAGATGTATATCAGAGCATGAAAAAGCTGGGTGCTGAGAGATGTATATCAGAACATGAAAAAGCTGGGTGCTGAGAGATGTATATCAGAACATGGGAAAGCTGGGTGCTGAGAGATGTATAGCAGAGCATGGGAAAGCTGGGTGCTGAGAGATGTATATCAGAACATGGGAAAGCTGGGTGCTGAGAGATGTATATCAGAACATGAGAAAGCTGGGTGCTGAGAGATGTATATCAGAACATGAGAAAGCTGGGTGCTGAGAGATGTATATCAGAACATGAGAAAGCTGGGTGCTGAGAGATGTATATCAGAACATGGGAAAGCTGGGTGCTGAGAGATGTATATCAGAACATGAGAAAGCTGGGTGCTGAGAGATGTATATCAGAACATGGGAAAGCTGGGTGCTGAGAGATGTATATCAGAACATGAGAAAGCTGGGTGCTGAGAGATGTATATCAGAACATGGGAAAGCTGGGTGCTGAGAGATGTATATCAGAACATGGGAAAGCTGGGTGCTGAGAGATGTATATCAGAACATGAGAAAGCTGGGTGCTGAGAGATGTATATCAGAACATGAGAAAGCTGGGTGCTGAGAGATGTATAGCAGAGCATGGGAAAGCTGGGTGCTGAGAGATGTATATCAGAACATGGGAAAGCTGGGTGCTGAGAGATGTATAGCAGAGCATGGGAAAGCTGGGTGCTGAGAGATGTATAGCAGAGCATGGGAAAGTTGGCTGCTGAGGGAAAGAGCCTTTTTCCCTCAGCACAAAACATTTCCATCCCATACTTGTATCTTTGTCCCCACTGTATAAAGTTCTCAAAATACTATAACAGCCCCCACATAGCCTTCCAAATAATTGTATAAAGGGTCTCACATAACCCTTCATATATTAGAATGCAGATACATAGCCCTCCATATATTATAATGCACCCCCATAATCCTCCATGTATAAAGTAGCCCTTCAATTATAATGCATTTCCCCATAGTTCTCCATATATTATAATTCACCCCATAGTTCTCCATATATTATACTGCACCACATAGAACTCCATGTTTTATAATGCACTTCCATAGTCCGTGTATAAGGTAGCCTCCATAGTCCTCCATATATTATAATGCAGCCCCCATAGTCCTATATGTATTATAACACAACCCCATAAAACTTCAGATGGTATTATGCAGCCCCATACTCCTCCATGTATAATTCACCCCTATATTCCATGTATAAGGTGTCCCTTCATTTTGTATTATACAGCCGCCCCCCCCCGACCTCCATTTTAATGCAGCCCTATAAACCTCCAGTATAATGCAGCCTCATAGACCTCTAAGTATATTACATCTCTATATTCAATGTATAAGGTGTCCTTCATGTTTATTATGCAGCCTCACCAGGCCTCCATATATAATAATGCAGCCAACCTCTCCAGGCCTCCATGTATAATATAGCAGCCAGCCTCCCAGGCCTCCATGTATAATATAGCAGCCA
This sequence comes from Anomaloglossus baeobatrachus, assembly GCF_048569485.1. Classification (NCBI taxonomy): domain Eukaryota; kingdom Metazoa; phylum Chordata; class Amphibia; order Anura; family Aromobatidae; genus Anomaloglossus; species Anomaloglossus baeobatrachus. The sequence continues at coordinate 38,013,533 of NC_134356.1, read as the reverse complement.
GCCTCCCCAGGCCTCCATGTATAATAATGCAGCCAGCCTCCCCAGGCCTCCATGTATAATAATGCAGCCAGCCTCCCCAGGCCTCCATGTATAATAATGCAGCCAGCCTCCCCAGGCCTCCATGTATAATATAGCAGCCAGCCTCCCAGGCCTCCATGTATAATATAGCAGCCAGCCTCCCAGGCCTCCATGTATAATAATGCAGCCAGCCTCCCCAGGCCTCCATGTATAATATAGCAGCCAGCCTCCCAGGCCTCCATGTATAATATAGCAGCCAGCCTCCCCAGGCCTCCATGTATAATATAGCAGCCAGCCTCCCAGGCCTCCATGTATAATATAGCAGCCAGCCTCCCCAGACCTCCATGTATAATAATGCAGCCAGCCTCCCCAGACCTCCATGCATAATAATGCAGCCAGCCTCCCCAGGCCTCCATGTATAATAATGCAGCCAGCCTCCCCAGACCTCCATGTATAATAATGCAGCCAGCCTCCCCAGGCCTCCATGTATAATAATGCAGCCAGCCTCCCAGGCCTCCATGTATAATATAGCAGCCAGCCTCCCAGGCCTCCATGTATAATATAGCAGCCAGCCTCCCCAGGCCTCCATGTATAATATAGCAGCCAGCCTCCCAGGCCTCCATGTATAATATAGCAGCCAGCCTCCCCAGGCCTCCATGTATAATATAGCAGCCAGCCTCCCAGGCCTCCATGTATAATATAGCAGCCAGCCTCCCCAGACCTCCATGTATAATAATGCAGCCAGCCTCCCCAGACCTCCATGCATAATAATGCAGCCAGCCTCCCCAGGCCTCCATGTATAATAATGCAGCCAGCCTCCCCAGACCTCCATGTATAATAATGCAGCCAGCCTCCCCAGGCCTCCATGTATAATAATGCAGCCAGCCTCCCCAGGCCTCCATGTATAATAATGCAGCCAGCCTCCCCAGGCCTCCATGTATAATAATGCAGCCAGCCTCCCCAGGGCTCCATGTATAATAATGCAGCCAGCCTCCCCAGGCCTCCATGTATAATAATGCAGCCAGCCTCCCCAGGCCTCCATGTATAATAATGCAGCCAGCCTCCCCAGGCCTCCATGTATAATAATGCAGCCAGCCTCCCCAGACCTTCATGTATAATAATGCAGCCAGCCTCCCCAGGCCTCATGTATAATAATGCAGCCAGCCTCCCCAGGCCTCCATGTATAATAATGCTGCCAGCCTCCCCAGGCCTCCATGTATAATAATGCAGCCAGCCTCCCCAGGCCTCCATGTATAATAATGCAGCCAGCCTCCCCAGGCCTCCATGTATAATAATGCAGCCAGCCTCCCCAGGCCTCATGTATAATAATGCAGCCTCCCCACCCCAGGCCTCCATGTATAATAATGCTGCCAGCCTCCCCAGGCCTCCATGTATAATAATGCTGCCAGCCTCCCCAGGCCTCATGTATAATAATGCTGCCAGCCTCCCCAGGCCTCCATCTATAATAATGCTGCCAGCCTCCCCAGGCCTCCATGTATAATAATGCAGCCAGCCTCCCCAGGCCTCATGTATAATAATGCAGCCTCCCCACCCCAGGCCTCCATGTATAATAATGCTGCCAGCCTCCCCAGGCCTCCATGTATAATAATGCTGCCAGCCTCCCCAGGCCTCATGTATAATAATGCTGCCAGCCTCCCCAGGCCTCATGTATAATAATGCTGCCAGCCTCCCCAGGCCTCATGTATAATAATGCTGCCAGCCTCCCCAGGCCTCCATCTATAATAATGCTGCCAGCCTCCCCAGGCCTCCATGTACAGTATCATGCAGCCTCCCCACCCCAGGCCTCCATGCACAGTATCATGCAGCCTCCCCAACCCAGGCCTCCATGTACAGTATCATGCAGCCTCCCCACCCCAGGCCTCCATGTACAGTATCAGGCAGCCTTCCCACCCCAGGCCTCCATGTACAGTATAACGCAGCCTCCCCACTCCAGGCCTCTGACCACCGTGTACTCACTTATATATATATATATATATATATAAAAAAAAACAAGTACTCCCTGCTCTCCTCCTTCCACTGCTGCTCGTCCTCCCCTCTCCTCGTTCTCCCGGTTCTGCGGTCGGCGTCCTCCCTCCCTGCGCTCTGTGCACTCAGCACAGCAGTCGCACAGGAGTGACGTCACCGCGCAGGCACAGGGGGAGAATGATGATGCAGAGCGGCGCCGGCCGCTCTATGCCTCATTATTACTGTGCGCGGTGACGGGGAAGGGGGGCCCCGGTGCCGCCGCTGACATCGGGCAGGAGGGCCCGGTGTCGGGGGCGGCAGCGGGTCATATAGTGGGCGCGTGCACTGTGACAGATCAGCGCAGCTTCTCTCTCACTGAGAGGAGCTGGCTGCTGATCTGCCGGGTCCCCGCGGGCCCCAAACCGCCCGGGCCCGGTCGCGATGGCGACCGCTGCGACCGCGGTAGTTACGCCACTGCCTGCAATTCTGTCAGAGAATACCCAGTTTCTTCCTGAAGATGATTGCAATCACAAATTCTTTGGTATTATCTTCATTTATTTTGCTTGCAATGAAAAAACACAAAAGAGAATGAAACAAAATCAAATCATTGATCATTTCACACAAAACTCCAAAAATGGGCCAGACAAAAGTATTGGCACCCTTAGCCTAATACTTGGTTGCACAGCCTTTAGCCAAAATAACTGCGAACAACCGCTTCCGGTAACCATCAATGAGATTCTTACAATGCTCTGCTGGAATTTTAGACCATTCTTCTTTGGCAAACTGCTCCAGGTCCCTGAGATTTGAAGGGGCCTTCTCCAAACTGCCATTCTGAGATTTCTCCACAGGTCTTCTATGGGGTTCAGGTCTAGACTCATTGCTGGTCACTTTAGTAGTCTCCAGTGCTTTCTCTCAAACCATTTGCTAGTGCTTTTTGAAGTGTATTTTGGGTCATTGTCCTGCTGGAAGACCCATGACCTCTGAGGGAGACCCAGTATATATATATATATATATATAATTTTTTTTTTAAGTTATTTTATATATATATATATATATATATATATATATATATTTATATTTTATTATTATATATATTAATATATATATAAAAATATATATATAAAATAACTTTTCATAAATATTAAAATATATTAAAGAAAATATAGAAAAAATATATAAAGTTCACAAAAGTACTAAAATTTATATATAAAAAAATCTTGAAAAATTGAAAATCATTTTTTCAGATGACCCATTCCCTAAGACTTCCTGTTCTGCACACCTCCTAAAGAGCCGGTCTATCATAGGTGATGAGCTTCTGATCGCTGGGGGGGCTATCGACCACTGGGACCCCCACAGATCCATTGACAGGGGCCATATACTTCTGGTTTTCATAGAAGGATGCTCCTTTGTGTGCACCGCTGCTTCATTCTTGGTCGGTGACAGATTTACCAATGTTTGTGTTGGGTAAAAGGAGGGGAATCATCTCGTTGGGTCATTTTTAACGAATAATGGACGCCGTAAAAAGAAAAACAAAAATTGCTGGGGCGTTTTTCCATTGTTTTGCTTCATTTGAAATTTTTTTATCCTTTTTTTTCCCCAGAATATTATATGACAAAATGAAATATTTGAATACAAAACTTAAAAAAATAAAAGATAAATAAGTAAATAAATAAAAAAAAATAATAATTAATAATAATAAAAAGCCTATGAAGAATAAGATGTTACGGCTCTAGGAAGTAAAAAAAAAATGAAAGCACAAAAATAAAAAAATAGCTGTGTCCTGAGGCGGTCCAAAAGATTGCCACTTTACCTTTCAGTATTTATTAAACTAAGGCTTTAAAAAAATAAAAACCTGATATTAGGGGAAAAAAAAAATGATGAAAAGCTAGAGCAGTGACACTTCAGACGGTGACCGCTAGGTGGAGCTGCTGTGCTGTGACAAATCACAAACGCGTTCCTTGCGGCTTCCGTAGTTCGCGCAGACTTGTGGGAGCTCGGTAAAGATGGCGGTCATTATCCTCTGCAGGGCGGCCGGTGCCCGGGCAATGTCACGTAAGTCACACCGGGAAAAGGAAGTATAAGAGCCGAGGGCAGGAGACGGAGGCTGTGGCCGGGATTGTGCTTTATATCCGCCTGTGAACGTCACTCGCTTGGTTCCTGGTGTAGAACTACAGGTCCCAGCAGTTCTGCAATTTAAAGGGATAGGAGGTATTCGCTTTCTGTCAACACAAAAATGACCCCGGAGCCTCTCTTGTGCCATGTGACCTGCTGCCTCCACACTGCCCCTGATTACGCCATGCTGGGACTTGTAGTTCCACCACTGAGACCATTTTTTTTTTCCATTGACATCACTGTACAGATACTTGATTTTGTGCATTGTGCCGTAATAATGATCCGGAAAACCTCCGGGCTGGTACTACTACCAAACTTGTATAGATTTTTTTTTATTTATTTTATTTTTTAGCATTCTCTTTTTTTATTTTATTATATTCTTATAATAAAAAAAAATACAAAATGATAAAAAATGATGTAGTAATAAATATATTTATTACTATATCAATATCTATTTTTAATTTTTATTTACAATATAAAAACTAAATTATCCTAATATAGTAAATATAATTCTATAATAAAATACTAAAAATATACAATTGTGATAATAGAGTAAAAAAAATGTTATATAATAAGTAACAAAAACAAATAATAAAATGATACAAATAAAATAATTATTAGTATTTTATTTTTTTATATATTTTATTAAAGGGAACCTGTCACCACATTTTGCCCCTATAAGCTGCGGCCACCACCAGTGGGCTCCTATATACAGAATCCTAACATGTTGTTGTATATAAGAGCCCAGGCCGCTGCGTATAATGTAAAAATAACTTGATAATACTCACCTAAACGGTTGGTGCGGTGCAGACTGGTCGGATGGGTCTCTCCGTTCTCCAGCACCTCCTCTTTCAGCCATCTTTGTCCTCCTCCTTCTTAAGTCTGGGCGCATGATACGTTCTATGCCATCCACACTAGCCGGCATTGAGGTTCCGTGCAGGCGCACTACAATACTTTGATCTGCCCTGTATTATACCCCAGAGCTGCACTCACTATTCTGCTGGTGCAGTCACTCTGTACATACACTTCATTACTTATCCTGTACTGATCCTGAGTTACCTCCTGTATTATACTCCAGAGCTGCGCTCACTATTCTGCTGGTGCAGTCACTTTGCACGTATATTACATTACTGATCCTGAGTTACCTCCTGTATTATACTCCAGAGCTGCACTCACTATTCTGCTGGTGCAGTCACTTTGCATGTATATTACATTACATTACTGATCCTGAGTTACATCCTGTATTATACTCCAGAGCTGCACTCACTATTCTGCTGGTGCAGTCACTGTGTACATACATTACATTACTGATCCTGAGTTACCTCCTGTATTATACTCCAGAGCTGCACTCACTATTCTGCTGGTGCAGTCACTGTGTACATACAGTACATTACTGATCCTGTACTGATGTCTGCTCTTCATCTTTCCTGTGTCTTAGGTCCGCAGATCTCGTCTCTGGCCGCCGCTGTTCCCGTGGTCCTGCAGCAGAGGGGCGTACATCACTCTGTTATCCCCCGCGGAAAGCCGGGGCGCTCTGCCGTCAGCGGGGTGGTGGCCACAGTGTTTGGAGCTACAGGATTCTTGGGGCGATATGTTGTCAACAGGCTGGGTAACGTTACAGTGAGAGATTGTCCTCCGTGTGTCCCGCATTACCCTCATGTAGCCACCAGGGGGTGCAATCTGCCTGCACTATGTAAATCATCTGATGTACCGCTCTATTAACCCTTTAGAAGCAGCATGTTTCCATCCCAAATGACCAGAGATTTTAGGGATATTGTTCACCTGGGGAGCTTCCATAATTACAGGGGGAAACTGCCCGTCGTGGTTACATTACTCATCGGGCCCGCTAAAACTCCACAGTCGGAGGGAGAGCACGCAGAGTGATCACTGGGTGCAGTATTTATTTTTTTAATGCTCACTGAGCGCCATGTGTGATATGTCCTTTTCTCAGGGTCCCTGACTGACTGCAGCCTCATGACCCTGCTCCTGGTAGACCACCAATCCTATCGTAGAGTGACCAAAAAGGAAGAAAGAGAAAGCTAACACTACATAATAATATATAATAATAATATTTATTCATTTATATAGCGCTATTAATTCCACAGCGCTTTTACATACAATGGCAACACTGTCCCCATTGGGGCTCACAATCTAGAGTCCAGCTCTGTTCAGCTAGGAACCCCTCGTGTGGACAGATAATTGCATTGGTTATCTGCTGTGAAATAAATGCAGGGTCTGTATATTCACAGGCAGAGAAAGCGCGTTCTTTTATCAAACAAACCAACCACGGTTTTTGGAGCCAGCGTATAGTTATGAATATTGCGGTTCACATCGTTCCAATATTAATGGGAGAAACATTTTCAGCTTTGTGATTTCCAGGGGAAGAGCATGCATATTTTTATATAATTATGTTATCAGCACAACAGTTTCAAATTAATTTTGAGCAGATGGATGACTATACATATATCATATTTCCTATCTATGGAAAGATAAAATCATGATAGGAAATATGGTGGTAAAATATTCAGCCTCGGGCCTCCAGGGGTGACGATATCTTGAAAGTTGGGGATCACCTCATTTTTTACAGAACAAAGCCACATCCCATGACTAACCCTTTTATGGGTCACCGGACAGGATGTATGTCTGTGTAACTTGTAATAAAAACAAATGCCAAATTATGATCCCTGTTTAAGGCCTGGAAGTTACATTGCTGTGTAGGATTGTTCCGCGTTCCCTTGGAGTTCTTGCCTCTATAAATCTGAGCCATTTCCGTGACACAAGTTTTATTCTATTTTGTTTATCCCTTTTATGTTATGTATTTGTAAACCCTGTATTCTTTTGTCCCCTTCGTAACATCATTTGTATATTTTTATAAACACTGCCTACTTTTTGGATATACAGTACAGACCAAAAGTTTGGACACACCTTGTCATTCAAAGAGTTTTCTTTATTTCTTCGGCGCTCCATTGGGAGACCCAGACGATTGGGTGTATAGCACTGCCTCCGGAGGCCACACAAAGCATTACACTAAAAAGTGTAAGGCCCCTCCCCTTCTGGCTATACACCCCCCGTGGGATCACGGGCTGCTCAGTTTTCAAGCTTTGTGCGAAGGAGGTCAGACATCCACGCATAGCTCCACTGTTTAGTCAGCAGTAGCTGCTGACTATATCGGATGGAAGAAAAGAGGGCCCATACTAGGGCCCCCAGCATGCTCCCTTCTCACCCCATTCCTATTGGCGGTGTTTGTTAAGGTTGAGGTACCCATTGTGGGTACGGAGGCTGGAGCCCACATGCTGCTTTCCTTCCCCATCCCCCTGAGGGGCTCTGAGGAAGTGGGATCTCACCGGCCCCCAAGCCCTGAGGCCGGGCTCCATCCACAGACCCGTAGAACCTGCTGGATACGGAGCTGGGTACCGTTCAGGGACAAGGCCCTGCAACATTCAGGTACTCTGTGTCCCCGTATGGACAGGCCGCGCACACTCCAGACTTGCTGGGTGTGCTAGTGCGCCGGGGACAGTAGCGCTGTGCGCTGGGGTTACAGTCACTGCAGTTTCTCTGAGGGACTTTATGTGTTGGGGACTGCCGCGCCGGCCGCCCCTGGAGCGGCGGCGCGGCTGAGACTTGTGGTGCGCCAGGGACTTAGCGCCGACCGTGCTTTTACGACGGCGGCGCTTATAAATCTAGTCCCCGGCTTTTGCGGCCTAGCTCCGCTTCGTTCCCGCCCCCACCCTGTCAATCAGGGCAAGGGAGAGACGCTGTACGATAGTCAGCGCCGAGGGCTGGAGTCTTATTTACATACTCCAGCCCTCTCACTGAGCACAGTGGGGCGCAGGTTTCCCGCACTTTGTCTGCACACGCCCAGCGCCCGCCCCTCTCCACAGGACGCCGGCAGCCATTCCTGCATGCAGTCTGGCTGGAGAACGGACACAGGCTCTGGGAGACCCAGACAAGGGATTTCTGGCGACCACACACCCGCGTTAAGCGGGCGGTAAGCAGCACATTAGTGCTGGCCCCACTAGTGCCACAGTGTTATATTGGTGTATTTTTTTCTCTGTACCATATATATATATATATATATATATATAATTGCACTGTAAGGTCGCTTCTTGGCTGTATACCCTATATTGCTCTGAGGAGACGACAACATGTCATCCGCAAAACGCAAGGGTGCCAAGACACAGGCTGTATACGCTACTTGTGCCGCTTGTGGGGCTGATCTACCGGCAGGTTCCAAGGACCCCCATTGTGTGCAATGTTCGGTCCCTGTGCCACTTCGTCAGCCGGAGTCTATGGTGGTAGTGGCCCAGGCAGAGTCACCGGTGAACCCTGTCCCGGTGACGGGGACAGAGTTTGCAGTTTTTGCTGACAAGATGTCTGTCACTATGACAAAGATACTAGAGACCTTGCAGGCCAGGCCAGTTACTCAGACCATGGACACTGCTGCGTCAATGTTCCCCGGTCCCCCTCAGTTGGAGTTAATCCGTGCTTCAAGGGGGTCCCAGGCATCTCAGGCTGAAGGCTCTGACTCAGATGACAGTCCCAGGCAGCCTAAGCGAGCTCGCTGGGAGAGACCCCCCACGTCATCACGCGGATCAGGGTCTCAGCGGGAAGAGTCTCTGCATGATGAGACAGAGGAGGGTGATCAGGAGTCTAATCCTGAGACCGCTCTCAATCTGGATACTCCTGATGGTGACGCCATGGTAAATGACCTTATAGCGGCCATCAATAGACTGTTGGATATTTCTCCCCCAGCCCCTTCAGCAGAAGAGGCAGCTGCACAGCAGGAGAAGTTCCATTTCAGGTATCCCAAGCGTAAACTGAGTACTTTTCTGGACCACGCTGACTTCAGAGAATCAGTCCAGAAACACCATGTTTATCCAGACAAGCGTTTCTCCAAACGTCTTAAGGATACACGTTATCCCTTTCCCCCTGACGTGGTCAAACGCTGGACCCAGTGTCCAAAGGTGGATCCCCCAATCTCCAGGCTTGCGGCTAGATCCATAGTTGCAGTGGAGGATGGGGCTTCACTTAAAGATGCCAATGACAGACAGATGGACCTTTGGTTGAAATCTGTCTATGAAGCTATCGGCGCGTCGTTTGCTCCAGCATTCGCAGCCGTATGGGCACTCCAAGCTATTTCAGCTGGTCTGGCACAGGTGGACTCTATCATACGTCCAGCAGTGCCGCAAGTGGAGTCCTTAACTTCGCAAAAGTCTGCGTTTGCGACCTATGCTATCAACGCTGTCCTGGACTCTACGAGCCGTACCTCAATGGCGTCTGCCAACTCGGTGGTTTTGCGCAGAGCCTTGTGGTTAAAAGAATGGAAAGCGGATTCTGCTTCCAAAAAATGTTTAACCAGCTTGCCACTATCTGTAGACAGACTGTTTGGTAAGCAATTGGCTGAAATCATTAAACAGTCCAAGGGTAAGGACTCCTCCTTACCCCAGCCCAGATCAAGCAAACCTCAACAAAGGAGGTGGCAGTCGAGGTTTCGGTCCTTTCGAGGCTCCGGCAAGGCCCAATTCTCCTCGTCCAAAGGGACTCAGAAGGAGCAAAGGGGCTCAGATTCCTGGCGGGCTCACTCACGCCCCAAGAAAGCAACCGGAGGAACCGCTTCCAAGGCGGCTGCCTCATGACTTTCGGCCTCCTCCCTCCGCATCCTCGGTCGGTGGCAGGCTCTCCCGCTTTTGCGACATTTGGCTGCCACAGGTCAAGGACCGGTGGGTAACAGACATTTTGTCTCACTGGTACAGGATAGAGTTCAGTTCTCGTCCTCCGCCTCGGTTCTTCAGAACTTCCCCACATCCCGACCGAGCAGATGCTCTTCTGCAGGCGGTGTGCTCTCTAAGGGCAGAAGGAGTAGTGATCCCTGTTCCTCTTCAGGAACAAGGGCAAGGTTTTTACTCCAATCTCTTCGTGGTTCCAAAAAAGGACGGCTCGTTCCGTCCTGTTCTGGACCTAAAGCTGCTCAACAAGCATGTGAACGCCAGGCGGTTCCGGATGGAATCCCTCCGCTCCGTCATTGCCTCAATGTCTCAAGGAGATTTCCTTGCATCAATAGACATCAAAGATGCTTATCTCCACGTGCCGATTGCTCCAGAGCACCAACGTTTTCTACGTTTTGTGATAAGAGACGAACATCTCCAGTTCGTAGCTCTGCCATTTGGTCTGGCGACAGCCCCACGGGTTTTCACCAAGGTCATGGCGGCAGTGGTAGCAGTCTTGCACTCCCAGGGACACTCGGTGATCCCTTACTTGGACGATCTACTTGTCAAAGCACCCTCTCAAGAGGCATGCCAACACAGCCTGAATGTTGCGCTGGAGACTCTCCAGACTTTCGGGTGGATCATCAACTTTTCAAAGTCAATTCTGTCACCGACTCAATCACTAACGTATCTTGGCATGGAGTTTCATACTCTCTCAGCGATAGTGAAGCTTCCGCTGAACAAGCAGCGTTCACTACAGACAGGGGTGCAGTCTCTCCTTCATGGTCAGTCGCACTCCTTGAGGCGCCTCATGCACTTCCTAGGGAAGATGGTGGCAGCAATGGAGGCAGTCCCGTTTGCACAGTTTCATCTGCGCCCACTTCAATGGGACATTCTCCGCCAATGGGACGGGAAGTCAACTTCCCTGGACAGGAAAGTCTGGCCAAGGACTCTCTGCAATGGTGGCTTCTTCCCACCTCATTATCACAGGGAAGATCATTCCTACCCCCATCCTGGGCAGTGGTCACGACAGACGCGAGTCTGTCAGGGTGGGGAGCAGTTTTTCTCCACCACAGGGCTCAAGGGACGTGGACTCAGCAGGAGTCCACCCTTCAGATCAATGTTCTGGAAATCAGGGCAGTGTATCTTGCCCTACTAGCCTTCCAGCAGTGGCTGGAAGGAAAGCAGATCCGAATTCAGTCGGACAACTCCACAGCGGTGGCATACATCAACCACCAAGGAGGGACACGCAGTCGGCAAGCCTTCCAGGAAGTCCGGCGGATTCTGTTGTGGGTGGAGGACAGAGCATCCACCATATCAGCGGTTCACATCCCGGGCGTAGAAAACTGGGAAGCAGACTTCCTCAGTCGCCAGGGTATGGACGCAGGGGAATGGTCCCTTCACCCGGACGTGTTTCAGGAAATCTGTCGCCGCTGGGGGGTGCCGGACGTCGACCTAATGGCGTCGCGGCACAACAACAAGGTCCCGACGTTCATGGCGCGGTCTCGCGATCAAAGAGCTCTGGCGGCAGACGCCTTAGTGCAAGATTGGTCGCAGTTCCGGCTCCCTTATGTGTTCCCACCTCTGGCACTCTTGCCCAGAGTGCTACGCAAGATCAGATCCGATTGCAGCCGCGTCATACTCGTCGCCCCAGACTGGCCGAGGAGGTCGTGGTATCCGGATCTGTGGCATCTCACGGTCGGCCAACCGTGGGCACTACCAGACCGACCAGACTTACTGTCCCAAGGGCCGTTTTTCCATCGGAATTCTGCGGCCCTGAACCTGACTGTGTGGCCATTGAGTCCTGGATCCTAGCGTCTTCAGGATTATCCCTAGGGGTCGTTGCCACCATGAGACAGGCTAGGAAGTCCACTTCTGCTAAGATCTACCACAGAACGTGGAGGATTTTCTTATCCTGGTGCTCTGCACAAGGAGTATCCCCCTGGCCATTCGCGTTACCTACTTTTCTTTCCTTCCTGCAATCTGGGTTGGAAAAGGGCTTGTCGCTCGGCTCCCTTAAAGGGCAAGTCTCGGCACTATCCGTGTTTTTTCAGAAGCGTCTAGCACGACTTTCTCAGGTGCGCACGTTCCTGCAGGGGGTTTGTCATATCGTCCCTCCGTACAGGCGGCCGTTAGATCCATGGGATCTAAACAGGGTACTAGTTGCTCTCCAGAAGCCGCCCTTCGAGCCTCTGAGGGATGTTTCACTTTCTCGTCTCTCACAGAAAGTGGCCTTTCTAGTGGCGGTCACGTCTCTTCGGAGAGTGTCTGAGCTAGCAGCGCTGTCATCCAAGGCTCCCTTCCTGGTGTTCCACCAGGACAAGGTAGTGCTGCGCCCCATTCAGGAGTTTCTCCCTAAGGTGGTATCCTCTTTTCATCTTAATCAGGATATCTCCTTGCCTTCCTTTTGTCCTCATCCAGTTCTTCGGTATGAAAAGGATTTACATTTGTTAGATCTGGTGAGAGCACTCAGAATCTACATTTCCCGCACGGCGCCCCTGCGCCGCTCGGATGCACTCTTTGTCCTTGTCGCTGGTAAGCGCAAAGGGTCGCAGGCTTCCAAAGCCACCCTGGCTCGATGGATCAAAGAACCAATTCTTGAAGCCTACCGTTCTGCGGGGCTTCCGGTTCCATCAGGGCTGAAGGCCCACTCTACCAGAGCCGTGGGTGCGTCCTGGGCATTACGACACCAGGCTACGGCTCAACAGGTGTGCCAGGCAGCTACCTGGTCGAGTCTGCACACTTTCACCAAACATTATCAGGTGCATACCTATGCTTCGGCGGACGCCAGCCTAGGTAGAAGAGTCCTGCAGGCGGCAGTTACCTCCCCGTAGGGGAAGGCTGTCTTTGCAGCTCTAACATGAGGTATTTCTTTACCCACCCAGGGACTGCTTTTGGACGTCTTAATCGTCTGGGTCTCCCAATGGAGCGCCGAAGAAGAAGGGAATTTTGTTACTTACCGTAAATTCCTTTTCTTCTAGCTCCTATTGGGAGACCCAGCACCCGCCCTGTTGTCCTTCGGGATTGTTGGTTTTTTTCGGGTACACATGTTGTTCATGTTGAACGGTTTTCAGTTCTCCGATGTTACTTCGGAGTGAATTTGTTTAAACCAGTTATTGGCTTTCCTCCTTCTTGCTTTAGCACTAAAACTGAGCAGCCCGTGATCCCACGGGGGGTGTATAGCCAGAAGGGGAGGGGCCTTACACTTTTTAGTGTAATGCTTTGTGTGGCCTCCGGAGGCAGTGCTATACACCCAATCGTCTGGGTCTCCCAATAGGAGCTAGAAGAAAAGGAATTTACGGTAAGTAACAAAATTCCCTTCTTTCATGACTCTGAAAACTGTAGATTCACATTGAAGGCATCAAAACTATGAATTACCACATGTGGAATGAAATACTTAACAAAAAAGTGTAACTGAAAATATGTCTTATATTCTAGCCACCTTCTGCTTTGATTACTGCTTTGCACACTCTTGGCATTCTCTTGATGAGCTTCAAGAGGTAGTCACCGGAAATGGTTTTCCAACAGTCTTGAAGGAGTTCCCAGAGATGCTTAGCACTTGTTGGCCCTTTTGCCTTCACTCTGCGGTCCAGCTCACCCCAAACCATCTCGATTGGGTTCAGGTCTGGTGACTGTGGAGGCCAGGTCATCTGGCGTAGCACCCAATCACTCTCCTTCTTAGTCAAATAGGCCTTACACAGCCTGGAGGTGTGTTTGGGGTCATTGTCCTGTTGAAAAATAAATGATGGTTCAACTAAACGCAAACCGGATGGAATAGCACGCCGCTGCAAGATGCTGTGGTAGCCATGCTGGTTCAGTATAAGTTCAATTTTGAATAAATCCCCAACAGTGTCACCAGCAAAGCACCCGCCCACACCATCACACCTCCTCCTCCATGCTTCACGGTGGGAACCAGCCATGTAGAGTCCATCCGTTCACCTTTTCTACAAAGACACGGTGGTTGGATCCAAAGATCTCCAATTTGGACTCATCAGAGCAAAGCACAGATTTCCACTGGTCTAATGTCCATTCCTTGTGTTCTTTAGCCCAAACAAGTCTCTTCTGCTTGTTGCCTGTCCTTAGCAGTGGTTTCCTAGCAGCTATTTTACCATGAAGGCCTGCTGCACAAAGTCTCCTCTTAATTGTTGTTCTAGAGATGAGAAGGTGTGTCCAAACTTTTGGTCTGTACTATGTATATGTGTGTGTGTATATATATATATATATATATATATATATATATATATATATATATATATATATATATATATATATATATATATATATATATATATATATATATATATATATATATATATAATAATTTAATTTCTGTGAATTGGAATTGGTTGTGTATATATACAGTGGAACCTTGGTTTACGAGAACAATCCGTTCTGGGCCTGTGCTTGTTAACCAAGTTACTCGTTCAGCAAAGCAAGATTTCCCATAGGAAATCATTGCAATGCAGACAATTCGTTCCACAACTAGTTAAATGTCCCATCCTGGACCCCTATTCTGTCATTCCACACAAGCACAAACACACACAAACACACACGAACACACACAAACACACATGCACGCATGCACACGCACATATTATGCTCACCTTACCTTCCGTTCCATCGCCGGTCTCCTGGGACTTGCTGTTCTCCGGTGCGGGCCGTGTATCAGGTAACCATAACGACGAGGGCGGAACTTCCTGCCTGAGCGCTGACGTCAAAGGCAGAGCTGCTTGCCTCTGATTGGCCAGCGCGCTGCCTTTGAGTTGCGGTGACAGGAAGTTCCTGCTTCGTCGCTATGGATGCCGATGCCTGGAGTGGAGCGGCGCACTACAGGACCCAGGAGACCGGCGATGAAACGGAAGGTACACATATTATATGCTCACCTTACCTTCTGTTCCACCGCCGGCCTCATGGTACTTGTAGTTCGCCGCGAGCACGTCACGATGTACCCGGGAACTACAAGATCCATGAGGCCGGCGGTGGAACGGAAGGTAAGGTGAGCATAATACTGTATGTGTGTGCGTGCGTGCGAGTGTTTGTGCGTGCATGTATGTGTTTGTGTGGACTGCAAGTGCGGGTCAGAGCGCGGTGGATGGACGGAACCGGAAGTGTGTGCGGTGAGGATTTTGCTCGCACAGCAAAGCTTTCTCGTAAACTAGGTTACAAATGTACAGAAAGCTTTGCTTGTTAAGCGAAATTCTCGTTTAGTGGGTTACTCGTTAAGCGAGGTTCCACTGTATACTGTTTTTTTTCCCCGTGAGCCTCCCAATAATTGGCCTAGTAGTGAAAGCCACTGTTGCCTCGTGCATCAATCGTAGGTCAATTCTGTATTGTCCTGATGATTGGAGGCAGTGGACTACAGCTCTTGACAAACTAGTGGCAGCCATGGGGTATCTGCGTGATCTCCCGGGTCGTTTGTGACAACAGCTCTACTACTACCACTACCCTTTTACCGCCATCTTCTGACACTTTTAGTACCCTACTAATGGCACCACCATACTACCACCATGCTACACAGTTACTGCTATACTACTCTACCATCTTTCCACTACCCTACCGCTGTTTTGCCCTTCTATGAACACCACCACTACCTCCCTATTACTGTCCATATTCTACTACCATTACACCCCTCCCCCAACCACTTGTGCTTTATTTTCCAACCACCTTCCTGCTACTCCTCTTTTGTCACCACTTCTAGCACTTTTTTTTTTGTATTCTGCATTCCAAGACGGAATTTTCAGGTTTTCAGGTTCTATGAACACACTACTACCACCTTACTACCCCCCATTACTCTCCATGTTCTACTAACATTACACCCCTTCCCTTAACTACTTGTGCTTCAACTTCCATCCTCCCTTTCTGCTACTCCTTTTGTCACACTTTCTAGCACTTATTTTGTATTCTGCATTTGAGGACAGATTGGGCTTTCAGGTTCTATGAACACACTACTACCACCTTACTACCTCCCTATTACTGTCCTTATTCTACTACCATTACACCCCTCCCCCAACTACTTGTGCTTCATTTTCCACCCTCCCTCCCTGCTACTCTTTTGTCACCACTTCTAGCACTTTTTTTTTGTATTCTGCATTCCAGGACAGATTGGCTTTCAGGTTCTATGAACACACTACTATCACCTTACTACCCCCCCATTGCTGTCCATATTCTACTACCATTACACCCCTCCCCCCGTCTACTTGTGCTTCAACTTCCATCCTCCCTCCCTGCTACTCCTTTTGTCACACTTTCTAGCACTTATTTTGTATTCTTCATTTCAGGACGGATTGGCTCTCAGGTGGTCATCCCATACCGATGTGACCAATATGACACCATGTATCTGCGACCGATGGGAGATTTGGGACAGTTAATGTTCATGGTAAGAGTCTAAATGGTCTTTTCTTAAAGGGATTATTCCTATCTTTCCTAGATGGATATTGTCAGATATTCATTGTGAAAACAAGCACTATTGCAATTTACTGCTTATTAAAATTTCCGACTACTCTTGAGATATAAACACTTTTGTTTACAGTTTGTTGCCTAGGAGACCGACCACCGCTGGCTGTGCAGCTTGTAAATGCTTTGCTGTAGTTGTCCGGGAATGGGAGGTAGCGGAGCTCCAGCTTCAGAGCATCACTTACATTACACTCAGTAGAAAAGACTTCAGAAGCGCTGCCCTTGTTCTGCGCTCTCTTTTTCTGGCAGAGGTGGTCGGTTTCCAAGGCAACGAACTAAACAAGTGTTAATATCTCAAGAACGGCTGAAAATTTTAACAAACAGTAAATTGCAAAAGTGTTTGTTATTGCGAGCAGCATCCGAAAATACCCAATAATGACCATGGGAGGAAAATTTTAACGGAAGACTATACCAAAGAGCGGACACTACAGCTTAGTTGCAGATATATAAAAATCCCTCATTTGATCTTTGCTGTAGGGGATCCCATTGGGCAAAATTGTGACGTTTATGTACATTTTGACATGTATAAAAAAAGTTATTGATGGTTCCCCACATATTTTGCTTTCAGGAATGGGACCCAAGGGACAAAGACTCCACCATGCGGGCGCTGCAGCACTCCGACGTGGTGATTAACCTCGTGGGGAAAGAATGGGAGACAAGGTAGGAGTCGTTCCCAGACTCGCTAAGCTCTTACTACACAAGGTCCAACGATGTGTTACTTACTGAGCTGTGTGCTGTAGTTTTGATGAAATCACAGTTTTCTCTGTTGCAGATCGAACAGTTCTCTGAATGCTGAGCCCTGTACCACTGATTGCCTGTCTGTGTACACTGTGCATAGGCATAAAGTTGCCAATCAGTGTGTGATTTTTTTTTTTATTTTAAGCGCTTATGTTTTTTTTTCTTTTTAGGAATTTCAATTTCCAGGATGTGTTTGTGAATATCCCAAAGGACATTGCGTCGTTGGCTCGAGAAGCCGGAGTGGAGAAGTTCATCCACGTCTCCCATCTTAATGCTGACATGAAGAGTGCGTCAAAGCTACTGAGGAACAAGGTGAGAGGAAGATTGGAAAGCGCAGGCGTGGTACAGGGGTTAGGAAAACACAACAGCGCCACCATTGTCTACAGCAGGGGTCAGGAACCTTTTTGGCTAAGAGAGCCGTAAACGCCACATATTTTGAAATATAATTCCGCGAGAGCCGTACAATATGTTTAAAGGGCCATTGACAGATCAATCGCTCCAATGTTCACTTAGTACAGCAAGGAATGCTCCTCCCTGCTGTATAAAGCCACAACTGGACTGAAACAATGGTAATTAGCAGTAAAAAAATCAAATAAATAACTTACATTGTGAACTTGCGATGCATGACATCAGTCCAGCAGTCTGGCTTCTTCTTTTTCCTGCGCATGACTGGAAGCTGGCATTCTTCCCACCTGATGTTGAGAGAATGCCAGCTTTGAGGCATTCGCAGAAGAAAGAAGCTGGAATATTGGACATGTCACACAACGCATTGTCAGTTATGTCAATTATCTATTTTATTATTTTACAGCGAATTATTGTTTAGGTCCAGCGGTGGCTTAGTGCAGCAGAGAGGAACACTCCTTTGTGTACTAAGTGACCGCTGGAGCAATTGTATCTGTCAGTGGCCCAGACACCCTGCTTCCCATACAGCCTGCACCCCCCATATCACACACACACACTGCTCCCCATACAGCCTGCACCCCCCATATCACACACACACACTGCTCCCCATACAGCCTGCACCCCCATATCACACACACACACTGCTCCCCATACAGCCTGCACCCCCCATATCACACACACACACTGCTCCCCATACAGCCTGCACCCCCCATATCACACACACACACTGCTCCCCATACAGCCTGCACCCCCATATCACACACACACACTGCTCCCCATACAGCCTGCACCCCCCATATCACACACACACACTGCTTCCCATACAGCCTGCACCCCCCATATCACACACACACACTGCTCCCCATACAGCCTGCACCCCCCATATCACACACACACACACTGCTTCCCATACAGCCTGCACCCCCCATATCACACACATACACTGCTCCCCATACAGCCTGCACCCCCCATATCACACACTACACCCCCATATGTCACATACCCTGCTTCCCATACAGCCTGCACCCCCCCATATCACACACACACACTGCTCCCCATACAGCCTGCACCCCCCATATCACACACACACACTGCTCCCCATACAGCCTGCACCCCCATATCACACACTACACCCCCATATCTCACACACCCTGCTTCCCATACAGCCTGCACCCCCCATATCACACACACACACTGCTCCCCATACAGCCTGCACCCCCCATATCACACACACACACTGCTTCCCATACAGCCTGCACCCCCCATATCACACACACACACTGCTCCCCATACAGCCTGCACCCCCCAGATCTCACACACTACACCCCCATATGTCACATACCCTGCTTCCCATACAGCCTGCACCCCCATATCACACACACTACACCCCCATATCTCACACACCCTGCTTCCCATACAGCCTACACCCCCATATCTCACACCCTGCTTCCCATACAGCCTGCACCCCCCATATCACACACACACACACTGCTCCCCATACGGCCTGCACCCCCCATATCCCACACACACACACACTGCTTCCCATACAGCCTGCACCCCCCAGATCTCACACACTACACCCCCATATCTCACATACCCTGCTTCCCATACAGCCTGCACCCCCCATATCACACACAATACACCCCCATATCTCACACACCCTGCTCACATATCTCACCCTGCCTGTACCCCAACTTACCCCTCTCAAACACTCTACACCCCTTCACATGCTTCTGTCACAGTCTGCAGCCCTCATATGCCCCTCACCCTGCAGCCCCCCTCCCCCTCATGTCCCCTCTTTTCTTATTACCAGTCATGTGTCCAAATCTCCTTCAGGATTCAGTTCTCTTGCTTTCTGCCCGGCATCCTGTGTCTCCTCCCACACAGTCACATGGGCGTGACATCATCGCAGGTCCTGCAGGATGGAGATTCCGTCTGCTGTGCAGGTCAGGAGCTCTCCTGCAGCTCAGACATGGCTGGTGGCCTCTCCAGGTCAGGGGCCCCTCTACTGACACTGGGCTCCCCTGACTCACAGGTCGGCCACTACACAGCAGCACTACACATAGACGCAGAGCGGCTGCCGGGCCCCTATGTGTACTAGTGCCGCTGTGTAGTGGCCGGCCTGTGAGTCAGGGGAGCCCAGTGTCAGTAGAGGGGCGGCTCACTTCTCGTTCCCCCGCTGATCCGGTCTCCTCGGCGCATCGTCCATTGCTGTCGCTCGCTGACCTCTCAGCAGGCGCGCAGTGATGACGTCACCGCGCTCGCTGCAGAGCTGTCAGAAGAACGCCGACAGTCACAGCGGGGAGAATGATAAGAGAGAGCGCGCCGCTCACTCTCTCATCATTTCTCTCAATTGTATCGGCACCTGCGCTGCCGATGCATTTGAAAGCTCGATCCTCGGCGGGGGGCGGTGACAGCGCGGCCACCGGGCCCCCCTGAGTAGCGGTGCGCCACTCCTGCCACCGCGAGTGGGCTCCCCCGGCAGCTGTCCGGGTTTGCCGGGTGCTGGCGCCGGCCCTGATCCTTCCCATAGACAGGTAGGAGCCCTGTCTGCGAGCCAGATACGGCCATCAAAAGAGCCATATCTGGCTCGCGAGCCATAGGTTCCCGACCCCTGGTCTACAGGTTAGGTCGGATATTGCAGCTCGGCTCCGTTGATGTGAATGGTGCGGAGCTGCAATACCGCACACAGACTGTACACATGGGCGGTGCTGGGAATTAAGCAGCCATGTTTCTCTAACTCTGGAGAACCCCTTTAAAAACTGGAACTGAGCTATTAACGTCATGTCGTCGTCTGATGTTATTTGTGCCCATTATCAGCTGCGTTAGTGCAATAGGGAGCAAAGAAAAGCACTCGCCAACCCATAATAGAAGCCAGCCGAGACACACCTGATAGAAATACTTTTATTAAATAGGCAAAGGGAACAACTTTCATTAAAAAGTGCAACAAAGTGAAAAATATACACTTAGGTCCCCACATAAAAATATATGTGGAGCCCAAACTGTCCCTCTAAATATCAATGTGCGTTAAACCACATGGCTAATTTAAAAAAAAAATCCTACTACTCTCCCTATCCTGCTCATGCCTTTAAGTTTTTTTTTTTTATATTTTTGTTTTTTTTAACTTTCTGTGACATTTTTTTGAAGGGTGTCTGCAGTCACTTCTCCACTGTGTCTATAAATCCTCCCCCACCACCTCCCCAAAACAGGAAGTTATGAGGGGGGCGGCGTTGCAGTCTCTGCTTTGCTGGCCCGCCGCCCTCTGCTTTGCTGGCCCGCCGCCCTCTGCTTTGCTGGCCCGCCGCCCTCTGCTTTGCTGGCCCGCCGCCCTCTGCTTTGCTGGCCCGCCGCCCTCTGCTTTGCTGGCCCGCCGCCCTCTGTAACGACCTCTGCTTTTCTGGGCGCCGATCTAGGTGACTGCCGCCCTCTGCCCCGCTGGCCGCCACCCTCCACGTCACTGGCCGCTGCCTTTACGCCTTGATGGCCGCGGCCTCGGGGGTCTCCACCCTCTGCCTAACTGGCTGCTGCCTTCCACCTCGATTGCCGCAACCTTAGTGGCTTCCGCTCTATGCCTCGCTGGCTGCAGCCCTCCACCTCACTGGCTGCTGCCTTCCGCATTGATGGCCACAACCTCGGTGGCTGCCGTCTTCCGCCCTGATGACCGCAGCCTCGGAAGCTGATCAGTAGGGGTACGGGCTGTCAGAACCCCACTAATCTGCCACTGGTGAAGTATTCTAAGGACCGGTCACCAGTATACAAGACTTGGGGAACCTGTTTATACTCATGGTGCCCGTACACACTGTCAGCTGAACCCTCTATAGCCGGGCAGTCTTCTGTTTACCCGTCTCACCCTTCATGTCTTGTCATCGATGTCCTGAGACAAGCCCAGCACCCCGATATGTCTATATCTGTGTCCCTCCTAACCACCTGGGCATAGTCCTGTGCAGGGGAACCTTATCATATATGTCCTAATACAACTGGTTGGGCTACCTACTGTTACCTCGCTTAGTGACCTCCACCAATAATATGGCTGTTCTTTGCTTTGCCATTAGGCGGTGGGGGAGGAAGCGGTGAGAGAAGCCTATCCGGACGCCATTATCCTGAAGCCTGCCGAAATATACGGACGCGAAGACAGATTCCTCAATTATTATGCAAGTAAGTCTATGGTGGGCAGGACCCTTAGGGTTCACGATCTCGGGGGGGGCTAAAGTTACATCTATAGGGGTCTGTCCTTATCGGACCCTCATAGCAGTAACCTATTCCCTTTCCCTTGATGGTCCTCAACTCCTTATGCTTACCCCAGGGGGATAAATGCAGGGTCTCTAGGGGGGGTTCATGCTGCTCTCATGCAGGAGGATGGGATTTTTGGGTACAGAATGGTCAATAGTTCTGACAGCCACTGCCAGGCATAACAACAGAGGACCCCAGGGTTCTCTTTCTCCAGCAGTGCTTTATAACCAGAGGATATGATCGGGGGGTGCTGGCGCCATTTTTATCCTCTCGTCCCCCTCTTTGCAGACATGCGGTGGTTCGGCGGCGTGCCTCTAATATCGTGGGGCAAGAAGACGGTGAAGCAGCCGATTTACGTGAGTATCGGCCGGATATGGCTCCATGACTGACGTGCCGCGGGGTCCTCTAGACGGCTGCGGTATAATGCTGCCTCTCCATACGCAGGTAGTGGACGTTGCCCAGGCCATCGTCAATATCATCAAAGACCCCGACTGTGCAGGAAAGACGTACGCTTTAGCCGGGTAAGATGTAGACGCAATTCTACTGTGTAAGATTAGAGTAATATGGCTTCTTTCTTTGTCGCTCCTAATTGGGAGACCCAGACAATTGGGTGTATAGCTACTGCCTCCGGAGGCCACACAAAGTATTACACTTAAAAGTGTAAGGCCCCTCCCCTTCTGGCTATACACCCCCCCGTGGGATCACGGGCTCCTCAGTTTTATGCTTTGTGCGAAGGAGGTCAGACATCCACGCATAGCTCCACTGTTTAGTCAGCAGCAGCTGCTGACTATGTCGGATGGAAGAAAAGAGGGCCCATACGGGGGCCCCCAGCATGCTCCCTTCTCACCCCACTTGCGGTCGGCGGTGTTTGTTAAGGTTGAGGTACCCATTGCGGGTACGGAGGCTGGAGCCCACATGCTGATTCCTTCCCCATCCCCATTAGGGCTCTGGGTGAAGTGGGACTTTACCGGTCTCCGGGCACTGAGACCGTGCTCCATCCACAGCCCCTGGAGGACCTGCTGGATACGGAGCGGAGTTTCCTCAGGGACAGGACCCTGCTTCATTAAGGTACTCCGTGTCCCCGTGCTTACCGCACGCACACTGCAGCATTGCTGGGTGTGTTAGTGCGCCGGGGTAAACAGCGCTGCTGCGCTTGTGCCGTTACTCACTACAGCTCTGCTGAGTGAGGAGACTTAGTACGATCGGCCGATCCGGCCGCTGGGGTCAGTGTTTACTGCGTCGCGGCTGGGATTTGTGGTGCGCCGGGGACTTCCGCGCTGGCCGTGCATATATGACGGCCGCGCTAGATTACTACAGTCCCCGGCTTTTGCGGCCTAGTTCGTATCGTTCCCGCCCCCAGACCTGCCAGTCAGGAGGAGGGCGGGACGCTGTACAGACCAGCAGCGCTAAGAGCTGGAGTCTGTTTTACATACTCCAGCCCTTACACTAGGCACAGTGGGACGCAGTTTCCCGCACTTTTGCTTGTGGCACGCCCACGGTCCGCCCCTCTTCACAGGACGCCGGCAGCCATTCCTGCCTGCACGCTGAGCTGCAGAGGGGAGGCTGGGAGACCCAGACAAGGGATTCTACGACCTCACACCCGCTTTTCAGCGGGCGGTAAGCAGCCCTCAAGGGCTCTCCCCCACTTGTGCCATAGTGTACTTTGTATTTTGTGCTGGCAATACTTTACACTGTACGGTCGCTGGTGATTTCTGCTATATACCCTCCTTAGATTTCTCAAGGAGACAACAGCATGTCGTCCGCAAAAAGCAAAAGTGCCAAGGCACGGACTTTATATGCTGCCTGTACCGCATGTGGGGCTGCTCTACCGGCAGGTTCCACTGACCCCCATTGTGTGCAGTGCTCGGCCCCTGTGGCAATTGCTCAGCCGGGGCCTCTGCTAGAGGTGACCCAGGGAGAACCACCTGTGAATGCTGTCCAGGTGACAGGGACGGAGTTTGCAGCTTTTGCTGACAGATTGTCTATGACTATGTCTAAAATTCTTGAAACATTGCAGTCTAGACCAGTAACTCAGACCATGGGCACTGTTGATTCATTGCCCCCTGGTCCCCCTCAGCTGGAACACTTCCTAGCTCCGGGGGTGTCACATGCACCCCAGGGTGACGGCTCTGACTCGGACGACAGTCCCAGACAACCTAAGCGGGCTCGCTATGAGCGACCCTCAACTTCATCACACTGGTCAGGGTCCCAGCGGGACGACTCTGTGTGATGAGGCGGATGTAACTGATCAGGATTCTGATACTGGGGCCGCTCTCAATCTAGATACCCCGGATGGTGACGCCATAGTGAATGATCTTATAGCGTCCATCAATAAGATGTTAGACATTTCTCCACAGGCTCCTCCTGCGGAGGAGGCAGCTTCACAGCAGGAGAAATTCCATTTCAGGTATCCCAAGCGTAAATTAAGCACTTTTCTGGACCACTCTGACTTTAGAGACGCAATCCAGAAACACCACGCTTATCCAGATAAGCGTTTCTCCAAACGGCTTAAAGATACGCGCTATCCTTTTCCCCCTGATGTGGTCAAGGGCTGGACACAGTGTCCCAAGGTGGACCCTCCAATCTCCAGGCTTGCAGCTAGATCCTTAGTTGCAGTGGAAGATGGGGCTGCACTTAAAGATGCCACTGACAGACAGATGGAGTTCTGGTTGAAATCCATCTATGAAGCGATTGGAGCGTCGTTGGCGCCAGCATTCGCAGCCGTATGGGCACTCCAAGCTATTTCAGCTGGCCTTACACAGGTCGACACTGTCACACGTACATCTGCTCCGCAGGTGGCACCATTGACCTCTCAAATGTCTGCATTCGCGTCTTACGCGATTAATGCTGTCCTAGACTCTACGAGCCGTACGGCGGTGGCGTCAGCCAACTCCGTGGTTTTACGCAGAGCCCTGTGGTTGAGAGAATGGAAGGCAGATTCTTCTTCCAAGAAGTGCTTAACCAGTTTGCCATTTTCTCGTGACCGATTGTTTGGTGAGCGTTTGGATGAAATCATTAAACACTCCAAGGGTAAGGATTCATCCTTACCGCAACCCAGACAAAACAAACCCCAACAGAGGAGGGGACAGTCTGGTTTTCGGTCCTTTCGAGGCTCAGGCAGGTCCCAATTCTACTCGTCCAAAAGGACTCAAAAGGATCAGAGGAGCTCAGATTCTTGGCGGACTCAATCACGCCCAAAAAAGCCAGCCGGAAGAACCGTTACCAAGACGGCTTCCTCATGACTTTCAGTCTCCTCTCTCCGCATCCTCGGTCGGTGGCAGGCTCTCCCGCTTTGGCGACATTTGGCTGTCACAGGTCAAAGACCGTTGGGTGAGAGACATTCTGTCTCACGGGTACAGGATAGAGTTCAGCTCTCGTCCTCCAACTCGTTTCTTCAGAACTTCTCCACCGCCCGACCGAGCCGATGCTCTGCTGCAAGCGGTGTCCGCTCTAAAGGCGGAAGGAGTGGTGACTTCCGTTCCTCTTCAGGAACAAGGCCACGGTTTTTACTCCAATTTGTTTGTGGTGCCAAAGAAAGACGGGTCGTTCCGTCCCGTCCTGGATCTAAAGCTGCTCAACAAACACGTAAAAACCAGGAGGTTCCGGATGGAATCTCTCCGCTCCGTTATCGCCTCAATGTCTCAAGGAGATTTCCTAGCATCAATAGACATCAAGGATGCTTATCTCCACGTGCCGATTGCGCCAGAGCATCAGCGTTTTCTACGCTTCGTTATAGGAAGCGAACACCTGCAGTTCGTAGCGTTACCTTTCGGGCTGGCGACAGCCCCTCGGGTCTTCACCAAGGTCATGGCAGCAGTAGTAGCAGTCCTGCACTCGCAAGGTCACTCTGTGATCCCGTATTTAGACGATCTACTTATCAAGGCACCCTCTCAAGAGGCATGCCAACGCAGTCTGAACGTGGCACTGAAGACTCTCCAGAGTTTCGGGTGGATTATCAACTTTTCAAAGTCAAATCTAACCCCGACCCAATCACTAATATATCTTGGCATGGAGTTTCATACTCTCTCAGCGATAGTGAAACTTCCACTGGACAAACAGTGCTCGCTACAGACAGGGGTGCAATCTCTCCTGCAGGGCCAGTCGCACCCCTTGAGGCGCCTCATGCACTTCCTGGGGAAGATGGTAGCAGCAATGGAAGCAGTTCCTTTTGCGCAGTTTCATCTGCGTCCATTACAATGGGACATTCTCCGCCAATGGGACGGGAAGTCGACGTCCCTCGACAGGGAGGTCTCCCTCTCTCAGGCAGCCAAGGAATCTCTCCGGTGGTGGCTTCTTCCCCCCTCATTGTCAAAAGGAAAGTCGTTCCTACCCCCATCCTGGGCGGTGGTCACGACAGATGCGAGTCTATCAGGGTGGGGAGCAGTGTTTCTCCACCACAGGGCTCAAGGTACGTGGACTCGGAAAGAGTCCACCCTTCAGATCAATGTTCTGGAAATCAGAGCAGTCTATCTTGCCCTACAAGCCTTCCAACAGTGGCTGGAAGGCAAGCAGATCCGAATTCAGTCGGACAACTCCACAGCGGTGGCATACATCAACCACCAAGGGGGAACACGCAGTCGGCAAGCCTTCCAGGAAGTCCGGCGGATTCTGACGTGGGTGGAAGACACGGCATCCACCATATCCGCAGTTCACATCCCAGGCGTAGAAAACTGGGAAGCAGACTTTCTCAGTCGCCAGGGCATGGACGCAGGGGAATGGTCCCTTCACCCGGACGTGTTTTCAGGAGATCTGTCGCCGCTGGGGGATGCCGGACGTCGACCTGATGGCGTCACGGCACAACAACAAGGTCCCGGTTTTCATGGCACGGTCTCACGATCACCGAGCTCTGGCGGCAGACGCCTTAGGTCAAGATTGGTCGCAGTTCCGGCTACCGTATGTGTTCCCACCTCTGGCATTGTTGCCCAGAGTGCTCCGCAAAATCAGGTCCGACTGCCGCCGCGCCATTCTCGTCGCTCCAGACTGGCCAAGGAGGTCGTGGTACCCGGATCTGTGGCACCTCACGGTAGGCCATCCGTGGGCACTACCAGACCGTCCAGACTTGCTGTCTCAAGGGCCATTTTTCCATCTGAATTCTGCGGCCCTGAACCTGACTGTGTGGCCATTGAGTCCTGGATCCTAGCGGCCTCAGGTTTATCTCATGAAGTGGTTGCCACCATGAGACAGGCTAGGAAGCCATCCTCCGCCAAGATCTACCACAGGACGTGGAGGATATTCCTATCTTGGTGCTCTGCTCAGGGAGTTTCTCCCTGGCCTTTTGCATTGCCTACTTTTCTTTCCTTCCTGCAGTCTGGGTTGGAAAAAGGTTTGTCGCTTGGCTCCCTTAAAGGTCAAGTCTCCGCGCTATCCGTATTTTTTCAGAAACGCCTGGCGCGACTTCCTCAGGTACGCACGTTCCTGCAAGGGGTTTGTCATATCGTCCCCCCTTACAAGCGGCCGTTGGAGTCCTGGGACCTGAACAAGGTTCTAATTGCTCTCCAAAAGCCGCCTTTCGAGCCTATGAAGGAGGTTTCCCTTTTTCATCTTTCACAGAAAGTGGCCTTTCTAGTGGCGGTCACGTCTCTTCGGAGAGTGTCCGAGCTGGCGGCGTTATCATGCAGATCTCCATTCCTGGTGTTTCACCAGGACAAGGTAGTTCTGCGTCCAATTCCAGAATTTCTTCCCAAGGTGGTATCTTCCTTTCATCTCAATCAAGATATCACTTTACCGTCTTTGTGTCCGCATCCAGTTCACCAATTTGAAAAGGGTTTGCATTTATTGGATCTGGTGAGAGCACTCAGGATTTACATTTCCCGCACGGCGTCTCTGCGCCGCTCGGATGCACTCTTTGTCCTTGTCGCTGGTCAGCGTAAAGGGTCGCAAGCTTCCAAATCCACCCTTGCGCGGTGGATCAAGGAACCAATTCTTCACACCTACCGTTCGGCTGGGCTTCCGATTCCATCAGGACTGAAGGCCCACTCTACCAGAGCCGTGGGTGCGTCCTGGGCATTACGGCACCAGGCTACGGCTCAGCAGGTGTGCCAGGCGGCTACCTGGTCGAGTCTGCACACTTTTACCAAGCATTATCAGGTGCATACCTACGCTTCGGCGGATGCCGGCCTAGGTAGACAAGTCCTTCAGGCGGCGGTGGCTCACCTGTAGGAAAGGGCTGTTTGACGGCCCTATCACGAGGTATTCTTTTACCCACCCAGGGACTGCTTTTGGACGTCCCAATTGTCTGGGTCTCCCAATTAGGAGCGACAAAGAAGAAGGGAATTTTGTTTACTTACCGTAAATTCCTTTTCTTCTAGCTCCAATTGGGAGACCCAGCACCCGCCCTGTTTTCTTAGGAAGTTTGTTTTTTTCGGGTGCACATGTTGTTCATGTTGAACAGTTCAGTTCTCCGAGGTTGTTTCTCGGGTTGAATTTGTATTTAAAACAGTTATTGGCTTTCCTCCTTCTTGCTTTTGCACTAAAACTGAGGAGCCCGTGATCCCACGGGGGGGTGTATAGCCAGAAGGGGAGGGGCCTTACACTTTTAAGTGTAATACTTTGTGTGGCCTCCGGAGGCAGTAGCTATACACCCAATTGTCTGGGTCTCCCAATTGGAGCTAGAAGAAAAGGAATTTACGGTAAGTAAACAAAATTCCCTTCTTCTTTTGCAAACAGCGCCACCCCTGTGCATAGGTTGTGTCAGGTATTGCAGCGCAACAATATTAAAATGAATAATATTAAGGTGCAGTACCACACACAACCTGTGGACTAGGGTGGCGCTATTTGTCAGGTTGCGTGCGGTATTACAGCACTGCTCCGTTAGCTTTAATGGGACTAAGCTGCAATACCAGACTCAACCTGGAGGCAGGGGTGGAGCTGTTTTTTTAAGAAAAAAAAAGGCATCATTCTTGCGGTATCCGTCTACCCTGCTGAGCGCTGTTATCACTTGTTTCCTCCATGTTCTTCCCTTTTAGTCCCCATCGGTATCTTCTCCACGACATGGTGAAATACATCTTCGCCGTGGCTCACAGACCTTTCCTGCAGTACCCGTTGCCTCGCCCCATCTATCAGTAAGTACTTGCCTTTATGGATGGAGTTAAAGGGGCTGTCCAGGACTGTTAGCATGGGTCAGTGGGGTCCTGTCGCCCCCGTACCCGCACCGATCTGCAGGATGTAATCCGTGAGCGGAACCAGAATAGCGCTGTCTAGTGGCCATTCTCGTGTACTGCAGCTCCTATTGAAGTGAATGGGATCGGGGCCTCTACACATTATACAAAGCTGCCTTTTGGGTGGCAACTAATCTATGGGGGTGCCTACTGATCCGATATTGATGACCTATACAAAGTCCAGGACAATCCCTTTAAGTGATCACCTACCCAGAGGGAATGTGAAGGCCGAGATTCCTGCTTGTCTGAGGCTGCACTACTGAGGTTCTGGCAACCACATGTGCCCCTATAGATCAGTGTTGGGTTTTGTCAAGGGGACTGGGGTGATTACAGATTTTTTTTTTCTAATAATTCTGTTTATTTCCAGTCTAATCGGAAGGTTCTTTGAATTGAACCCATTTGAAAAGTGGACGACCCGCGACAAAGTGGATCGGGTGAGTACAGTCCGTCGTCGTGTAACAATGGACACATTGCGTGGAGGTCATTAGTTGTTTAAGCATGGCAATAAACACTTAGTAAAAATCTGCTGACAGATTCCCATCTGACCAAACTATGATGTAGTTGCTGAGACCCTGATTCCAGCGATATGTCACTTGGTTTCCTGGGTGCAGCATTTGTGATAAAATCACAGTTTTATCTACTGCAGAGCTCAGAATGTGGAATCTGTCAGCTGGTTTATACTATGTAATCTGCCCACACTATGATGTAGGGGCTGAGACCCTGATTACAGCAATGTGTAACTTGGTTTACTGGGTGCAGCAGTTGTGAGAGAATCACAGTTTTCTCTACTGAAGATCTAGCAGAGCTCGGAATGCGGAATCTGTCAGCAGGTTTATACTATGTAACCTAACCATACCATGATATAGGGGCTGAGACCCTGATTCCAGCAATGTGTAACTTGGTTTCATGGGTGCAGCAGTTGTGAGAGAATCACAGTTTTCTCTACTCCAGATCTAGCAGTGTTCAGAATGCAAAATCTGTCAGCAGGTTTCTTACTATGTAATCTGCCCACACCATGATGTAAGGGCTAAGACCTTGGTTCCAGTGATGTGTCACTTAGCTTCCTGGGTGCAGCAGTTGGGAGAGAATCACAGTTTTCTCTGCTGCAGATCTAGCAGAGCTCAGAATGCAAAATCTGTCAGCAGGTTTACGCTATGTAATCTGACCACACCATGGATGAGGTAGGGGCTGAGACCCTGATTCCAGTGATGTGACCTTGTATCACAACTGCTGCACCCAGGAAACTAAGTCACATCACTGGAATCAGGGTGTCAGCCCCTACTTCATTCATGGTGTGGTCAGATTACATAATGAAAACCTGCTGACAGATTTTCCATTCTGAGCTCTGCTAGATCTGCAGCAGAGAAAACTGTGATTCTCTCATGACTGCTACACCCAGGAAACTAAGTGACACATCACTGGAATCAGGGTCTCGGCCCCTACATCATGGTATGGTCAGATTACATAGCATAAACCTGCTGACAGATTCCGCATTCCGAGCTCTGCTAGATCTTCAGTAGAGAAAACTGGGTGCAGCAGTTGTGATAAAATCACAGTTTTCTCTACTGAGGATCTAGCAGAGATCGGAATGCAAAATCTGTCAGCAGGTTTACGCTATGTAATCTGACCACACCATAAATGAGGTAGGGGCTGAGACCCTGATTCCAGCGATTTGTCACTTAGTTTCCTGAGTGCAGCAATTGTGATAAAATCACAGTTTTCTTTACTGCAGATCTAGCAGGGCTCAGAATATGGGATCTGTCAGCAGGTTTATGCTATGTAATCTGACCACACCATGAATGAGGTAGGGGCTGAGACCCTGATTCCAGCGATGTGTCACTTAGTTTCCTGGGTGCAGCAGTTGTGATAAAATCAGTTTTCTCTGCTGCACATCTAGCAGAGCTCAGAATGCTGAGCTGTGTATAACCCCACTCATAACACTGGCTACGTTTTGCTAATCAGTGGTGGGGCAGGGTTAAACATAAGAGGAGGCAGGAACCACCTAGTCCTGTCGTGATAATCTCTTGCTGATAAAACACTGATTGTATTGAAACAGCAAAACACAGACAAGTAAGTGACACATCGCTGGAATCAGAGTCTCAGACCCTATATCAGCCCCTCTCAGATTACATAGCAAAACCTGCTGACAAATTCCATTTAACAACCAGAGGATTCCTCTCCTCAATGATCAGTGTTTTGCCAACGACTGTACAGAGTTTGGATATTCTTGCCTATATGATTGCAAGTCCCTATCCAATCACCCGAGCGAACAGCTTCACTTATAGCCATGATGATGAAAGTTTGGGTCAGAAGACTGGAACTACAACTCCCAGCATGTCCTCAGGAATTGACGTTTTGCAGGTTGGAATCCGCGGTATAACATAGGAGTTTCGGTAACGCAAATCTTTACGCTCTTTCCCCCCTAGTTCCACATTACAGACAAGAAATTCCCCGATCTCCCCGGCCTGGAAGACCTCGGCATCGTCCCGACCCCCCTGGAGCAGAAAGCCATCGAGGTCCTTCGTCGTCACCGTAGATATCGCTGGCTGGACGCGGAGTTGGACGTGGCAAAACCGGCCACCCCTGTGAACTTCTAGGAGCGCAACGTTCTCTGTAAGGATTGACGATCGTGGCTACACCTCCCGTGTACATAATAATAAACTATTAATGGTTCTGTCCACTTTATCTGGTGGGTGATGTTTGGCTTCTTTCCTTTTTTTATTCTTTGTGGTATTTTACAAAGCTCCCGGCAATCCGCGGCAATAATGTCCTCCATGCTGCTGCTATCTGGATTCACAGCTGCACTGCTCAGTACTGCTGCATAATGTCCTCCGTGCTGCTGCAATCACAGCTACACTGCACAGCAGAGATGCATAATGTTCTCCATGCTGCTGCAATCACAGCCACACTGCACAGCAGAGATGCATAATGTCCTCCATGCTGCTGCAATCACAGCCACACTGCACAGCAGAGATGCATAATGTCCTCCATGCTGCTGCAATCACAGCCACACTGCACAGCAGAGATGCATAATGTTCTCCATGCTGCTGCAATCACAGCCACACTGCACAGCAGAGATGCATAATGTCCTCCATGCTGCTGCAATCACAGCTACACTGCACAGCAGAGATGCATAATGTCCTTCATGCTGCTGCAATCACAGCCACACTGCACAGTAGAGCTGAATAATGTCCTTCATGCTGCTGTAATCACAGCCACACTGCACAGTAGAGCTGTATAATGTCCTCCATGCTGCTGCAATCACAGCCACGCTGCACAACAGAGCTGCATAATGTCCTCCATGCTGCTGCAATCACAGCCACACTGCACAGCAGAGCTGCATAATGTCCTCCATGCTGCTGCAATCACAGCCACACTGCACAGCAGAGCTGCATAATGTCCTCCATGCTGCTGCAATCACAGCCACGCTGCACAGTAGAGCTGTATAATGTCCTCCATGCTGCTGCTATCACAGCCACACTGCACAGCAGAGCTGCATAATGTCCTCCATGCTGCTGCAATCACAGCCACACTGCACAGTAGAGCTGCATAATGTCCTCCATGCTGCTGCTATCACAGCCACACTGCACAGTAGAGCTGTATAATGTTCTCCATGCTGCTGCAATCACAGCTACGCTGCTCAGTAGAGCTGAATAACATCCTCCATGCTGCTGCTATCTGGATTCACAGCTACACTGTTCAGCTTATAATGTCTTAATAATATCTTGGCTGAATTCCCCTAGTAATGGATTGTAGGGTGTTTTATTAGAGGAAATCCGACCTTATGGGGGCTCTGGAGAAGGATGAAGAATATAGCTGTTGTCCCCTTTGTATAACCACTAGGTGGCAGACTGGAGTCTATCCGTTCATGATGAGCCGTTTCCTATATGTGCCTCTGATATCACACACGGTCACAAGTGCTCCGGGCTACAATGAGTCTCTCCCTTTTTACTTTTGATGTCAGACATTGTTTTCAAGATCTCCGCTTGCTGTCAATGAATTGAAATATCTCCATCCAGAGCCTGAAAACTCGTCCTAATCATGTCCGACTGCCACAGAGTCTCCACCAGGCCGGGTATTCTGTCTTAACACGTTTTCAGCCCAGGGATGGTTCAGTCAATGACTGAAAGCACAATTTTAGGTCCTGAAACAGTAGAAAAAGTTTTGCTAAAAATTTTCAGATGGACTAGTGCACTATAACCGGCCTATGATTGCTTAACCCTTGTCTGGTACCATGAAAAATATCACTAGCTGTACCAATCTGCATGGGGTTACATTGACCCCATGGTACCAGACAAGGGTTAATCAGTCACTGAACCGAGAGTATATGATGGGAAAAGTTCCTAGCATATACTCCACTTTCCCGTAGGCACCATTTTTATATATTTTTTTGCAGTAGTGCTCTATGGCACACTGATACCTCGGCTCCATCCAGATTGTGACCTGTGCCCGTCATAGACCTCACCAGCCTATATCCCAGATAATGACTTTTAGTTTTGCCTTAATTAAGTTTATTTTATTTTCACATCGTTTCTCATTCCCATAGGGATGACATTGTTGGACCCCTTATAGATCTTGGATTGGGACCCCGAAGCTTGACCAATGACTTTTCAGAATAAGCTTTCCTATGGTGTGCATGAGAAATATCTCTGCCCATTTATATGATTTAGTCTCCTTCCTTTTCTCTAGTTTTACCCTCTGCAGGCTTGATCTCTAATTTTTGGTCATCTCTGAGCTTGTGGGTAAAGACTAGCTATAAACCCTACAACAATACTGAGCAGTGTAGCTGTGAATCCAGATAGCAGCAGCATGGAGGACATTATACAGCAGCACTGAGCAGCATAGCTGTGAATCCAGATAGCAGCAGCATGGAGGACATTATACAGCAGCACTGAGCAGCATAGCTGTGAATCCATATAGCAGCAGCATGGAGGACATTATACAGCAGTACTGAGCAGCATAGCTGTGAATCCATATAGCAGCAGCATGGAGGACATTATACAGCAGTACTGAGCAGCATAGCTGTGAGTCCAGATAATAGCAGCAGCATGGAGGACATTATACAGCAGTACTGAGCAGCATAGCTGTGAATCCATATAGCAGCAGCACGGAGGACATTATACAGCAGTACTGAGCAGCATAGCTGTGAATCCATATAGCAGCAGCATGGAGGACATTATACAGCAGTACTGAGCAGCATAGCTGTGAATCCATATAGCAGCAGCACGGAGGACATTATACAGCAATACTGAGCAGCATAGCTGTGAATCCATATAGCAGCAGCATGGAGGACATTATACAGCAGTACTGAGCAGCATAGCTGTGAATCCATATAGCAGCAGCACGGAGGACATTATACAGCAGCACTGAGCAGCATAGCTGTGAATCCAGATAATAGCAGCAGCATGGAGGACATTATACAGCAGTACTGAGCAGCATAGCTGTGAGTCCAGATAATAGCAGCAGCATGGAGGACATTATACAGCAGTACTGAGCAGCATAGCTGTGAATCCATATAGCAGCAGCACGGAGGACATTATACAGCAGTACTGAGCAGCATAGCTGTGAATCCATATAGCAGCAGCATGGAGGACATTATACAGCAGTACTGAGCAGCATAGCTGTGAATCCATATAGCAGCAGCACGGAGGACATTATACAGCAATACTGAGCAGCATAGCTGTGAATCCAGATAATAGCAGCAGCATGGAGGACATTATACAGCAGTACTGAGCAGCATAGCTGTGAATCCATATAGCAGCAGCACGGAGGACATTATACAGCAGTACTGAGCAGCATAGCTGTGATTCTATATAGCAGCAGCACGGAGGACATTATACAGCAGCACTGAGCAGTGTAACTGTGATTCCAGATAGCAGCAGCATGGAGGACATTATACAGCAGCACTGAGCAGTGTAGCTGGGAATCTGGATTGCAGCAGCATGGGGGACACTATTCAGCTCTAATGAGCAGTGTAGCTGTGATCGCAGCACTGGGAAAAAAAAAAAAAAAGTGTTGCTGCCTAATACCTAAATAGACAGCTGTAATCTGATCCTTGAATGAATTGTCTCAATCTTTTAAGATAGATTTTAGCATTTCCCCCCCCATAGTGGATTGGGCGTTTAGGATGCAAAGGGAAGAGATGTGGCTCATAAGTGGAGAAAGGCTAAGGTATCTTTAATAAGGCATATTACAAAGTTTCTTATTTTTGCTTGTACTATCGAATTATGCCATTTGTGGACCATTTAAGGTCTCCCTCCTGTTTTGAGTTCCTGTTGAAAAAGTATGTAACACCAAACCCAAAGCTTTAGGAAAAGCCACTTATCACTTTTTGATTAGACGCTCCCTCTTAAGATGGTGAACATGCCGGCCAGGTCCATGCCAAGGATTCAGTTACAAAGTCATGGAATTCTGAGTCCATTACATCCGGTGCCAATTTATCCACTTCATCCTCGGAGGAGAAAGCTGTCATCTCTGAGGAACATCGAGATCCAAAGACGGATACGACCACCGGCTACCACCGTTTCCAGCCTGTATGTATGTGAGGCCTGCATGTGACATCACACGTCCCCGTCCAGTCCTCCTCGTCCTCTGATCTTCTCGGACGCTGCCTCCATCCATCATTCTTATAGTTGGAGCAGATCTACTTTTCCAGGGCAAAAAATAGAAACACAAATGAATGACTTCCGTATGTAAACAGCGGCAGAAGTAACGTATGCGGAGGGGCGCCATTACTTTACAGAGGGGAAATGGCTCCCATCTGCTCTTTGTTATTCCTGGGAAAAAAAGCATCTGCTGTATACATCACAGGACGGCAGGAGCCATAAACACTACATGATGAGTCAGGGGCACGCAGAAAATAAAGGACTTTCTATTTTTATAAACATTTTTATTTATATCACGTTTTAAAAATTGGGTATAAAATGACATTTTGGGAAATATATTTGTGTTTCTACTGTACAATGATACATGGCAGGTGACATCACAGCTATCATCCGACATCACAAGCAACCTGGCAATACAGGGAACATGACATCATCAGTCAGTGCAGGGCAGGTGACGCTGTAGACATGTGACATCACAAGGAACCTGGCAAGAGAGGGAACATGACATCATCTGATACCACAGAGCACATGACATCACAGGGGACATGACATCATCAGACATCTCAGGGCAGGTGACGCTAGACATTGACATCACAAGGAACCTGACAATACAGGGAACATGACATCATCTGACATCACAGGGCAGGTGACGCTGTAGACATGTGACATCACAAGGAACCTGGCAAGAAAGAGAACATGACATCACAGGGGTCATGACATCATAGACCATATGACATCACAGAGAACGTTTGACATCACAGATATCATCTGACATCACGAGGAACCCGACAAAACATGGAACATGACATCATCTGATATCACAGAGCAGGTGACACTGCAGACATCTGACATCACAAGGAACCTGGCAAGAGAGGATAAATGACATAATCTGATTTTGCAGAGCACATGACATCAGAGGGGACGACATCATAGACCATATGACATCACAGGAAACCTCTGACATCACAGATATCACTTGACATCACGAGGAACCCGACAAGACATGGAACATGACATCATCTGACATCAGAGAGCAAATAACATCAACTGACATCACAGGGCAGGTGACACTAGACATCTGACATCACAGGGAACCTGGCAAGAGAGGGAACATGACATCACAGGGAATGTCTGACATCACAGATATCAGAAGGAACCTGGCAAGAGAGGGAACATGAGCTCAACTGATGTCGCAGAGCACATGACATCACAGGAATCATGACAGACATTACTTGACATCACAGGCCACATGACATCATAGACAATATGACATCAAAGATATCGCCTGACATCACAGACCATAAGACCATGGACCATCTGATATCACAGGGTACATGACATCATAGATGAGGGAAAGTCTGACATCAAAGATCACTTGACATCACAGATATCACATTGAACCTGACGATACAAGAAACAAACATCAAAGAGCAAATAACTTCACTTGACATCAAAGACATCTGACATCACAAGGAACCTGGCAAGAGAGGGAACATGACCTCATCTGATACCGCAGAGCACATGACATCATAGACCATATGACATCACGAGAAACCTGACAATACAAGGAACATAACATCTTATATCAGGGAGCACATGACATCACAGGGCAAGTGACCTGGCAAGAGAGAGAACATGACTTCATCTGATCCTCATCTGATACTGCAGAGCACATGACATCATAGACTTATGACATCATAGAGCACCTGGCATCACAAGCAACCTGACAATACAGGGAACATAACATCATCTGATAACAGGGAACACATAACATCACAGGGCAGGTGGCATTGTAAACCTGGCAAGAGAGAGAACATGATATCATCTGATTCCGCAGAGCTCATGACATCACAGGGGATATGACATCATAGACCACATGACATCACAGATATGAGATATCAGGAAAAACTGTCATCACAGAGCACAACGTCATGGATATTACCTGACATCATAGACCATATGACATCACATATTAGGCCACAAGATACATCAGGAGGCACATAAAATCACAGTCATTACCTAACACCACAGGGCACGCGACATCTCAGACATCACCTGGCACGACAGATCACAAGACATAAATCTCACAAGACATAAATCTCACAAGACATAAATCTCACCTGACAGAATGTGTACCGCTCCGATCCCGTGCACATATTTCTCCTGTATCTCTAGCTGCCGGGTATATATTCGGCTGTAAGCTCTTTGGAGCACGGTATAGATTGTATATTAAATTATTTATCTGGGACAAATCTAATTCACTGAGATTTTTCCATTACATAGCTTGTGATTCCTTTTATTCTGCATTCTAAAGGGACCAGAAGGGGTTAAAGAATGTTCAAAAGAAATGATCCTCACTTTGTGTGATGACATCTCTCACCATTGTTCCTCTTAAGGGTGCTCTACACGCTGCGACATCGCTAGCGATCTCTTTAGCGATGTGACACGCCAGATCGCTAGCGATGTTGCAGCGTGTAAAGCACCCCCCTTTAGTTCATTGTTTCAAGGGTGTCTTGCAGATAAAATACATATTTAAGAATGAGTCCTGGTGACGGGTCTCCTTTAAATAATACCAAAAGCAAATTTTTATGTCTTACCGATCCTCGGCCAACATAGATCCGCAGCAGCTCTGAGAAATAGAAGCGCTATCCCCGGTGTGCCAGGCGCGTCACGTAGATCCTCATTCCAGTCCTGATATATATTCTGGCTCCGCTCTTTGGCTTGTTTAGCCGCCATTTTCCATTCTTTTTTTTATTTTTCACTATATGAAGTTTCTTCAACGTCCAACTTCACATTTCATTAAGTTTTCCCTAGGAAGTGACGCGGTGCCAAGATCTGTGGAATAACATCTGTATTTATTTCCATCCCAACCATTTTTTGCTCATTTCTTTCATCGATAAAATAAAAGGTTATATCTTTAAAAGGTGCAAAGGTAGCGGACGCCACCGGAGCCGGGGGCCTGAGGGGGCCCAAACGTCCCTTGTCACATAATAGACACTAATATTGACTGCGTGGTTCTCAGCTATTGTAGGAACTCCCATAGACGTCATTGGAGAGAGCTGTTCACCTATAGTATCTGTACGTGGGGTAGCACCTTTCCAGGGCTCCAAGCTTGAGAATGATGGGTTAATTGGAACACCTTTATACAGGCTGAGGCAGTCAAGAGTAATTATCCAGCCTCTCATTAATGGCACAGGCATATAGTTACACACCTCCAGGATCCGGGCTTTGCTCCTTGCTCCCCTTACCCTAATCAGCTGAACTCTGTTGGGACACAACTCGGGCTTTGCAGATGGCCCGGCGTGCTCCTCTGTGGTCGTCAGCCTGGGCCTACATAAGACTCACCAAGACACATGCCTGTGCCTTGGTTTTTAGACTTAGTATTCCTAAGTCCTGTCTGTCTGCTACCAGCCTCCTGTCTGCCTGCGGATCCCAGTACCTCTTCTACCGGCCTCCTGTCTGCCTGCGGATCCCAGTACCTCTGCTACTGGCCTCCTGTCTGCCTGCGGATCCCAGTACCTCTGCTACCGGCCTCCTGTCTGCCTGCGGATCCCAGTACCTCTTCTACCGGCCTCCTGTCTGCCTGCGGATCCCAGTACCTCTTCTACCGGCCTCCTGTCTGCCTGCGGATCCCACTACCTCTGCTACCGGCCTCCTGTCTGCCTGCGGATCCCAGTACCTCTGCTACCGGCCTCCTGTCTGCCTGCGGATCCCAGTACCTCTGCTACCGGCCTCCTGTCTGCCTGCGGATCCCAGTACCTCTGCTACTGGCCTCCTGTCTGCCTGCGGATCCCAGTACCTCTGCTACCGGCCTCCTGTCTGCCTGCGGATCCCAGTACCTCTGCTACCGGCCTCCTGTCTGCCTGCGGATCCCAGTACCTCTGCTACCGGCCTCCTGTCTGCCTGCGGATCCCAGTACCTCTGCTACCGGGCTCCTTTCTGCCTGCGGATCCCAGTACCTCTGCTACTGGCCTCCTGTCTGCCTGCGGATCCCAGTACCTCTGCTACCAGTCTCCTGTCTGGCAGCTGCTTCCAGTACCTCTGCTACTGGTCTCCTGTCTGTCTGCTGCTTCCAGTACCTCTGCTACCGGTCTACTGTCTGGCAGCTGCTTCCAGTACCTCTGCTACCGGTCTCCTCTCTGCCTGCTGCTTCCAGTACTTCTGCTGCTGGTCTACTGTCTGTCTGATGCCTCCAATACCTCTGCTACCGGTCTACTGTCCGCCTACTGCTTTCAGTACTCCTGCTACCATTCTCCTGTCTGCCTGCTGCTTTCAGTACCTCTGCTACCAGTCTTTTGTCTGCCTACTGCTGTCAGTACTTCTGCTACCGTTCTCCTGTCTGCCTGCTGCTTTCAGTACCTCTGCTACCAGTCTTGTCTCTGCCTGAGGCTTTCAGTTCATCTGCTATCAATCTCCTGTCTGCCTACTTGTTTCAGCATTTCTGCTATCACTCTCCTATCTGTCTGCAGTTTCCAGTGCCTCTGCTTCCTGGCTTCCAGTACCTTTACTCTTGTGTCCGAAAGTGGGGACACAGAAGCCAGTGCTGATGCATCATGGGGGGGGGTCACATAATGTCACAACGTCACGTGAGCTCCAGCACAGTGAGCCCTTGCACTGCTGGAACCGCGCCGGCCATGGAAGTACAGTAAGTATGGGCTTTTTTTTTTCTGGCGGAAACATGGAATCAGAAGGGATTGTCCTAGTAATAAACAACCCTTTAAAAACCCAAATTAATCCTTCAATTTAAAAAATGACGACTGGGTTTATTTTAGACTCTAACTTTGTGTCCCTTCAGGAAGAGACTTTAGATGTCTCAGTTAAAATGTCAGGTCACACCTCTATATACAGCTGATAACACAGGATCCAACAATCACAATAGACCCTGCTCCTCCTCCCTTCACAATGACCTTTGCACACGCTCATTAGATGCTTCTATACAAAAAAAGGGGAGGAGTCTGTTCATTGCTGCTAATGTGCAAGTGAGTTTCCTGAGAAAATATGAAGGAGGAGTCTACAATGCTCACATAACATATTTATATATCCATTGTAGACAAAATATATATATATATATATATATATATATATATATATATATATATATATATATATATATGTATATATACAGTCAGATATTTTACAAACATAAAAAGCTGAGCACCACGTGATAAAACATTACTCAGCCTAACCAGTAACATATTCCATTACGGCGAGGAGGTGCATATTGGGGATAGCCCAAGGAGTATTATTATTGGTATATGCTTGGTTTCTGCCTCCTCTATGACTCCATAACTTTAACCTTTACCTCATTTCTCCCTGTGTCTCCCCCAGGAAAGCCGGCTGCTCTTTTCTACTGGATGTCTCAATAGGCCAACTCTGCAAAGTAAAGCTGCAGCATTTGTTGTTGAGGCCGAGCCAAAGAGACAAACAGCCGACAGGAAAACCCTTTAAACCCATCGCGAGGCCAAAGCCAGAGGCTATAATAGTCGTAATAACAGTAAACAGGAGGTGGGAACACATGGATAAGGCTCGGGAAATAATAGAAAGCCGTATTATGTCATAGATAGTGATCCAAAGATAGATGGATGGATAGATATAGATATAGAATGATATATATTTATAAATATATATATATATATATACATTATATTATAATTTATATAATATATAATATTTTATTATATATTTTCTTGGGACAACACTGAAGATCTGACACATGCCTTAAGTCTCTTGGGCATGGAGGTCACTAGAGCTTCACCCTCCCCACTGGATCCTCTTCCATCCTCCATGATGACATCACTGAGTTGGTGGATGTTATAGACCTTGAGCTCCTCCACTTTTCAGGAGGCCCCACAGATGCTCCATAGGGTTTAGATCTGGAGACGCTTGGTCAGTCCAGCATCTTTACCCTCAGTGTCTTTAGCGAGGCAGTGGTGGTCTTGGAGGTGTTTGGGTTGTTATCATGTTGGAATATGAAGGTAGGGGATCATTCTCTGCTTCAGTATGTCACAGGACATGTTAGCATTTATAGTTCCCTCAATGAACTGCAGCACTCATGCTGACCCCAAACCATGACATTCCACCACCATGCCTGACTGTAGGCAGGACAAACTTGTCTTTGTGCTCCTCACCTGGTTGCCGCCACACACGCTTCACACCATCTGAACCAAATATGTTTATCTTGGTCTCATCAGACCACAGGATGGTTCCAGTAATCCATGTCCTTAGTCTGCTTGGCTTCAGCAAACTGCGACTTTCTTGTGCATCATCTTTAGAAAAGGCTTCCTTCTGGGATGACAGCCATGGAGACCAATTTGATGCATTGTGCAGCGTATGGTCTGAGCACCGACAGCCGGACCCCCCATCTCTGTAACTTCTGAAGCAATGCTGGCAGCACTTATACAGCTATTGTGAAAGACAACCTCTGGACATGATGCTGTGCTTGTACACTTAAATTCTTTAGTCAACCATAGCGAGGCCTGTACTGACTGGATCCTGTCTTGTTAAACCACTGTATGGTCTTGGCCAGGGCGCTGCAGCTCAGTTTCAGGGTGTTGACATTCTTTTATACACTCTTATACAAGCTGTACACTGACTATATTGTTAAAGTGATAAATCTAAAATCAAGAAGCGCTGATAGGGTAACACCAGATGACAAGTGTAGTATATAAAGGAAATATACACTCACCTGCTGTGGTTGTGAGAGTCACAACTACTGATAAGAATGAAGTAATAGCGTCTGCTGCAGCCCCACGTGGATGAGCATTCAAACCGGAGTAGAGAAGGGGTTAACGCCGCGCATCAGCCAAATGAAAGTGTAGAGATGTTGATGAATAAATAACTTTTTTATTTCATCGGTCTACGCGTTTCGAGATCGAAACCTCTTCCTCAGGACCAGGACATCAACAAAGCATCTTTGTTGATGTCCTGGTCCTGAGGAAGAGGTTTCGACCTCGAAACGCGGAGACCGATGAAATAAAAAATATATTTATTCATCAACATCTCTACACTTTCGTTTGGCTGATGCGCGGCGTTAACCCCTTCTCTACTCCGGCTTGAAATCTATATTGTTAAAGTGTCAGATCATCAGTATTGTCCCAGGAAAAGATATAATTATTATATTTTTTAAAAAATGGGAGGGGTGTACTCACTTTTTGGATACACCATATATAAAGAGCTGATTTGATGAAGTTAGTTTGTGGCAGAGGTTACAGGGGATTTTCGTGCTGAGTGAGCCCAAGTCTAGGCTGCAGACATGGAGGATTTCTGTTATAGCGCGAAACCTGGGCTCGATCTGGTACTCCCTGGTTGTGTGGCCGGTTTCCCTCTCTGTTGGACTATAGCATGTTTTGTATTGGTCTAACTGCTGTTAGTTCTCGTGTCTTTTCCTTGCCTTGCTTTCCTGTTTTCTTGGTGTGTTCCCTTCCTTGTTTTGTCTGCCCTATCACATCTTGGGAGGGGCTAGTTATACTCACCATACACCTGCCTCAGCACTGGCTATTTGCCTAGGTGGATGGATGTTTGGAGTCCCAGCTCTTCTGTTCCAGTTTTGTTTTTTCCCTGCAGTTTGTTTGTGTGTTTCCCTTTCCATCATTCTCCCATTCTATTTTTCCGATTTGGAAGGGGTT
Source organism: Anomaloglossus baeobatrachus (assembly GCF_048569485.1). NCBI lineage: Eukaryota > Metazoa > Chordata > Amphibia > Anura > Aromobatidae > Anomaloglossus > Anomaloglossus baeobatrachus. The sequence continues at coordinate 37,970,523 of NC_134356.1, read as the reverse complement.
CCTCTTATTCCGTAAAGGTTTTTGGGTTTCCTTTAGTTTCCTTTGTCTTCCTTGAACTACTGTGTGAACACGTCTTTAGCCCTGTGTCTCACCCTCTGCTTGTGCGCACTTTCTTTATGTTTATTGGCGTTTTGTGTTATAGTTTTATACTTGAGGGTACAATAAGGACACTCAGGCTCAGCCGGTGTTGAGTGGGGACGCCATTGCGTAACTAAGGTGCCAACTTCCGTGGTGAGGCAGGGACCTAACAGGTTCAGGTTTAGGGTACTCCTAGTCTGTACAGGGACTTGTGGTTAACATTTTCCCTGGTTTACTTGTCCCCATGTGGGTGAATCAGCTCAGTCATACCATTTTCCCTAAGACAGGGTGTGACGAAAGGAGAATTTTTGAGGCGTTTGTGGAGAATTATGCACATGCAATTTACCCTGTCCAAGATGAACTGTTGGAACAGGTCATTGAGGGGATAAGCTGTGAAGGTGCAGCAAGATAACATGACTAGTGTAAGGTGTGAATGTGTCAGCGTTCGTACACCTGATAGTTACCTGTCTTGGTGGTTACAGGGCTTGCTGCTGTATTTGGTAGTGGCCCAATGATGACGAAGGTATTGGTGTGTGGCCCTGCTGGAGACCATAAAACGGGGTCAAATTAGGACTGATAAGTGTCAGTTCTGTGGGGACTGACGAAATCTATAGTGGGGGCCTGAAGTACTTTCTAGTGGGTTCAGTTGTAAGTTGTACAAGATGACACGTGTTTGTATCTAAGTAGAAGGTAGTATTACTAAGGCCCTTATAAGCATGGCATGGGTAAAAAGCAGGAGCATAACTACAATATGTGGCAAGATTGCAATAACACCCAGACCCTCGAGCCTAAAAGGCCCAAAACGTCCCTTTGGCTTCTATGAAAAGACCACTATTAAAGAATTTCAATAGTTGGGGACCTAGTTGGAACTTTTGCATTGAGGCCCATGAGTTACAAGTTGTGCCAGTGGTAAGAGGAGTAAGCTCTCAAGAACAGAGTCTTCGTTAGGAGATGTGAGGCCATGGCGAGCAGAGTGCCATGTGGTGTTCTGCCCCTCACTCACTAGGTGTCATGAGGGCTACAGACTGTTCACATTGCAGAGTCTGGCAGGCAACCTGATGCTTCATAGTTGCTCAGCCAGAGTCGGGCATCAACTATTTAGGGCTCTCTGGTCCTCGGTTTAGCAGGAGTTAATTCCTGCTGGCTGGTGAATTTCTGCCGGGGTCACAGGTTGCTGACGTCCTATCACAGCCGCCTCGGCCTTATAAAAAATGGTGGAACCTAGCCTCTCACGCCAAAGATAGCTCCAGCTTTGCTCCAGCATTATCAGTCTTTGTGCTTGGTCGGTGAACTGTTGTATGCAATTTGGTGTGGAAATATCCTTATTGTTTGTTTATTTCCTCCCTGCACTTTATTTCTCCCTGAACACGTATTGTCTTTGCCCCTGTGTGTGCTTGCAGTGAGTTTGAGCCTTGGTTTTTCCTCTTTCTGTCGGTATTTGTGGTATTCTTTGCTCCTGTCCCAACCTTCCCTGGGGTGGAGGAGAGGGGGTGTTGGACCAGGACTGCTCAGGAGTTAGGGCTACGCTGGTGGTCCAGACCTGGCTACCATCAAGCCTACCTCTAGAATAAGGTACAATTTAGGACCCCTAGTCTGAGGGCCAGTCTAGTTGAGTTGTCCTCACTCTTGTGCACCGTGTCAAATCCGTGAAAGCAGGGCCGGAAATAAGAGCAATATTCACCAGGAATTCAGTGAGAATGATGTTTACCATGGGCTGTGTGAAGGAACACAAGTCCTGAGCTGAGACTTTGTGGAGTCAACAGGAACTGAGGCATGAAGAGTATTTCTCGTTGTATTTGTGTTCGGCGTATTGGTTTGGTCCAGGGATATGGTGGCATTTACTATATCCCATACATCCCCCCTAATTTTCTGGTGGCAAAGGAGTGAAAAAAAGAGATAAATAACCCGCCTTTTTGTGTTAATTGGCGGCTTCCTTCGGGCGGCGTCTGTTGGTACAACATCACTCGACGGGAACTATATTCCACCTTTTCATTGACAGATTCCTTGAAAGGATACAGATGCGCATCTTTCTATTTTCTTGCATTTAAGCTATAATTTTCTAATCATATGTGAAGAGCAATACTGCAGTCATCTGGATCAAACAAATCCATTACTCATCCTCCTGCTCTGTGCAATTTGTGTTATGATCAATTTAATATTCCATTTGCTTCTTGGCTGCCGGGTTCAGTGCAGGATGTGTCTCCTGCAAAAGCCCAGAAGTGCAGAGTTCTGCATCACATATCAAGACGAGATCTAATGCCAGAAGTCACTAGGGCCGGCGGTAAGTCCTCTCACGAGACGCTCTTTTGTAGCAATGTATAACGATGACTTGGAAGGGAGTGATATGTTCCCTTTTAAAGGGAAATTCTACCAAGTCAAGAAATTGGAGATAAGAACCTGAACTACTGTATATGACTGCCATGATGACTATGGGATAGCTGTCCCTCAAGCTAGGGGACTCTATGCCATCCCTAACCTCAAGAATACTCCTGATGGTGGAGAGGTCTGAGTCTCCTTCCTGGCCCTTTTTCCTGACTAGTCCTGATCTGATTCTCCCTCCCCGAAAGGGAGGGATGGGACAGGAGTGTGATGAAAACCACAGATAAAGACAGACAACCGAAAACCAAAACTATCACACAGCACATACACAGGATAAGACAGAAAAAGAGCAAGAATGAGAGCAGGAAGGAAGCTACAAAACAACAGGGGTAATGTGATGACTGCCATGAGGTGGCGCTAGACACGCTTGTATACAGTAAATGGAGAGGTAGTCAGACAGGCCGAGATCATAAACCATTAGGGCACGACAGTACATTAGAGCAGGCAGAGACGAGGTCAAGATACAAGCCGAAGGTCAAGGTTCCAGGACAGCATGTACAAAATACAGGTAGCAAGCGGGGACATGGTCAGGAGGAAGTCCGAGGTCAGAAGCCGGGATGTCACAACAGAAACGGGAGCACAGGCAGAGACAAGTAACCAACAGACCAGAGTCGAGAGACCAAGACCAGAACACTGAGCACCATGGGAGCCAACGGCACAACTGTAACCAGGAAGTACTACTGGCGGCGTCCTGAGCTAACACGTTCCCTAATTAGGCAGAGCAATCACCAGGAATGAGAAGCATCTGTAAGAGCACCTCTAAGGACCAGCGTGAAACCCAGTACTTTGAAACAGCCAGCACAGCATTCATCCTGCAAAACGCTCTGCACCATAAGCAAATATATACCGGCTCTGCAGGAGACCATAGGAGAACAATACAGAATATTCTGCACATAGGAATCATGACAGGTAAACTCTACAACCACACCAAGTAATAAGCACAACTTTCACCAGAGAGTTTGGGACACCACACTTCACAGTGTTTGTTGCGGCCGCCTAGTGGCTATGGTATGAATTGCAGCCTGTTGATTTGTGTCTATTGTGGCCGCGCAGTGGCTGTGGTGTGAATTGCAGCCTGTCAATTTGTGTCTGTTGTGGACACTGGTAGCTGGGGGCTTGTATTTTTAGGCTGGGAATACCCATGGTTATTGGGCGCCCCCAGCCTAAAAATATCAGCCAGCAGCCGCCAGAATTGCCGCATCCATTAGATGTGACAGTCCAGCACTTTACCCGGCTCCTTCCAATTGCCCTGGTACGGTGGCAATTAAGGTAATGAGTGAGTTAATGGCAGCTACTAAGTCCTAGATTAGTGATGTCAGGTTTCTATGAGACCCCCCTTCATTAATCTATAAGTGAAATTAAATAAACACAAACACCGAAAAAATCCTTTATTTGAAATAAGAGACAAAAAAGCGTCGTCTTTCACCACTTTATTAACTTCCAAAACACCCCTGCAGGTCCAACATAATCGACACAAGGTCCCACGACGCTTCCACCACTGCTACATCTGAAGCTCACAACGAGCGCCATAGAACATGACTGCCCGCTGTTAGCTCCACGCAGCAACTGAGCTAACCTGCGCGATCAGTGGTGACGTCACCCAGGATAGCCGCAGCCACAGCTGGTATCCTTCATCAGTCATCGCAAATCACCTGAGTGACGTCACCGCTGATTGCGTGGCTCACCTCAGTCGCTGCATAGAGCTCACAGCGGGCAGTCATGTTCTATGGCACTCGCTGTGAGCTTCACATGTAGAGTTTTTGCCTCAGGTGCATTTTTTGTGGGCCAAAAACGTGCATCTTTGTGGTCACCACAAAGATACAATGTGCACGCATAGCCTAATCATGACTATATGTGTGGTCGTAACCATGGATACCTAAGGTCCTGTAATGCCCTGCACATGAGGTAAGGGACATAGCTAATCAGGAGAACTAACTACATTTGTAATTGGAGGTATTTGCTAATATTATTATTACACCTACTACATATTGGGACAGGATCTTGGAGATGGGAATAACCCTTTAAGTCCTGACTAAAGTGAGGTGGCACAGGCCTCGCATTAGATACATGGGGTGCCACTATAGAAAGCGTACCATGGTATGTACACACTACACATAGTGCATTTTCCAGGCCCGAGCGTTATGAGCGGAGGACGCTTTGTTATCTATTGTGATTTGAAAGACACAAGCAGCACTCAGTATGTCACTGAATCATCTCCACGTCCTTGCCGACCTTCTGAAAAACATTGTGCTTTGCTGAAGGTGAATGCATCGTTCTTATCACTCGGGATGATCATCTGCCATTCACTGTGTCCTTGATAACAATAATTCTCCAGCTGATAGAGTCAGCAGGTGAAAAAGAAAAACTATTATTATTCCATTTTTTGAGTCATGCGCTCCAATGTCATAGCAAAGGAAGAATGTGGAAATCTCGACTCTTGTATGAATATGAAGGCAGCGTTAGCACAATATTACACTGGCTTTACAAAGACCAGCTTGACCTTGAAGTCCACATAGTTTGCATGTGGACCTATTTATGAAAAAAAACTATCACTTGCTCAAAATATTTCATTAAATACCTTGTAAAAATCCTTGAGCGCTCCTGATTCTGCCACTTCTTTCCGTTTTGCGCTGCGTCGCTCCATTCCAGAGATATTCACATTTGTTGCTTTTGGAGCACAGTATGTGAAATCTCTGCTTGTAGACCAAGTGGATGCTTCTTCAGACTCTTCTCTGTGTGGGGGGGGATTTGATAGCTCTAAATAAAACAAAACTGAACAAGGGTTGGGTAAATATGCTGTATTAACAAATAATAACAAAAGAAACACACTGTGTAAATATCAGAGAATAACAGTAGGCAACTACAAATGAAATGCAAGTGCAAACAGCACTTATATGTGAATGTCCAGAAATAATAAACGAGAGTCCAACCAGCATTGAAACATGAATGTCCAGAAATAATTTGCAGGAGTGCGCACAGCACTGATATGTGAATGTCCAGAAATTATATGCAGGTGTGTGAGCAGCACTAATACGAGAATTTTCAGAAATAATACATGAGAGTCCATTCAGCACTGATACGTGAATGTCCAGAAATAATAGAGTGTGCACAGCACTGATATGTGAATGTCCACAAATGATATGCAGGAGTGTGAGCAGCACTAATACGAGAATGTTCAGAAATAATAAACGAGAGTCCATTCAACACTGATACGTGAATGTCCAGAAATAATAAGCAGGAGTGCGCACAGCACTGATATGTGAATGTCCAGAAAGGATATACAGGAGTGCGCACAGCACTAATATGTGAATGTTCAAAAATTATATGCAGGAGTGTGCACAGCACTGATATGTCAATGTGCAGAAATAATATGCAGGAGTGCACACAGCACTAGTATGTGAATGTCCAGAAATTATATGCAGGAGTGTGAGTAGCACTAATACGAGAATGTTCAGAAATAATAAAGTAAAGTACACTGATCACTGAACACAGAAACTAGGTTCTTACAGCTCAAGGAAGTCCAGCAGTATTAGCTCTTCTCCTAGATTTGAAGGGAGGGTACCACAGCCAGGATCAGGATATTGCACTGTAAGCAGCAGGCAGCTGAGCAGTTATGAGGCAGAGCACAGAACTAACAAAAGGCAGCAGAAGTCCAGCAGCAAGCCAGGAGTGTCTCAGGAGCCAGCAGCACAAAATACTAAGGAAAGGAATAAGTCCCAGACAGGGACTTATAGGCAGGGCAGACAGGAAGTTCAAGGGCAATACGAGGCAACAGACTCCATCTTGGACAAGGTCAAGAAGACACAACAAGTTCCATGGAAAATCCTAGACCTTACAATTTGGGAGCAAGGGGTGAAAGCACCCCCATATCCCAGAGAAGGTGCTAACAAAAACGCCCAGTTGAACTGCATGCAGAGATTTCACATAGTGCGCTCCAAAAGGAAAAAATATGAATATCTTTGCAATGTAGTGGCACCGCACAAAAAGGAAATGAGAGTCAAAATCAGTGGTGTTCTGGGATTTTTTTCAGCAAGTGACAGGTGCTCTTCCTCGGTGAATCCTCCATGATCAAACTTGCTTTTGCAGCGAATCACAAAGATGAACAATTGGATTCATCACCTTGAAAGGTTTGACATGATCCTCACACCATTCCTGGATACTATTTCCAGGATTGAAGGGGCATTATCTGGCTGAAAGAGGCCATTGTTATTAGGGGCTCAAAGTGTCATGAAGGGTGGTACATGGTCTGTATAGTGTTTAGGCAGGTGGTTCATGTCATATCCATGTGATGACAAGATCCAAGGTTTCCTAACATTGATTAGATCATTACACTACCTCCAATGACTTGTCTTCTTCCCATCCTGGTGCCTTCTCTTCCTCAGGTAAATGATGCACACGGACCCGGTTCTCCTCACGATGTTAAGTAACATGTGACTTTTTTTACATCTTTGTACCGTACCCAACTTAGCCATTTGTGTTACATTATCTTTTCTGTGAGATTGGTGCAGATTGGCTAGCCTTTACTCCCACACCCCACACACATCAATGATCCTTGGGTATCCACTGCTTCTAGTTTCTAGGACTAATAAGCAGTAGAAAGTGAGAACATCGTACAATACCTTCCGTATACCAATAACACCCCTCAAGACCTGCCATATACCAGGAACACCCCTCAAGACCTGCCGTATACACAGAACACCTCATAAGACCTGCTGTATACCAGAAACTCCCCTCAAGACCTGCCGTATACATGGAACACCCCACAAGACCTGCTGTATAGTAGGAACACCCAACAAGACCTGCTGTATTCCGGGAATGCCCCTCAAGAACTACCGTATACCAGGAATGCCCCACGAGTTTGACATAGACCAAGAACACAACTTAAGACCGGCCGTATACAAGGAACACCCATCAAGACATTCTGTATGCCAGGAACACCCCACAAGACCTGCTGTATACCAGGAACAACCCACAAGACCTGCCGTCTACCAGGAATACCCCTCAAGACCTGCCATATACCAGGAACACCCCTCAAGACCTGCCGTATACATAGAACACCTCATAAGACCTGCTGTATACCAGAAACTCCCCTAAAGACCTGCCGTATACATGGAACACCCCACAAGACCTGCCGTATACATGGAGCACCCCACAAGACCTGCTGTATAGTAGGAACACCCAACAAGACCTGCTGTATTCCGGGAATGCCCCTCAAGAACTACCGTATACCAGGAATGCCCCACGAGTTTGACATAGACCAAGAACACAACTTAAGACCGGCCGTATACAAGGAACACCCATCAAGACATTCTGTATGCCAAGAACACCCCACAAGACCTGCTGTATACCAGGAACACCCCACAAGACCTGCCGTCTACCAGGAACACCCCTCAAGACCTGCCATATACCAGGAACACCCTACAAGACTTTACATGTTCCAGGAACACACTACAAAACCTTACATGTTCCTGGAACACCCTACACGGCCTACCATATACCATGAAAACCCTAAAGATCTGCCATATATCAGGAACACCCTACAAGACCAGCTGTATACTAGAAACAGTCCAAAAGACCTACTGTACCCCGGGAACACACCGCAAGACCTGCCATATTTCAGGAACACACCACAAGACCTGCCATATTTCAGGAACACACCACAAGACCTGCCATATTTCAGGAACACACCACAAGACCTGCCATATACCAGGAAAAATCCACGGGACCTATGATTTTGGAGCTGCTCTAACTGGAAAATAAAGTATTTGAGATGGTGTTGTCCAAGTAGTGGACAACTCTTTAAATTCCATAAGATTAGGGTTGATTGATCTGTTTGCCATATTCTAAGTGATGGAGAGTGTATAAATGGCATCATGTACTAGACCCATGAGTACGCGCATGGACCACCACTAGCAGGGGGTGTCTGCTTTACACACACCCTATATGGGGGTATTTGTCTACAGATGCTATACTGCAGATTGGAATAGATGCAGATATATTCCACCAGGAGGCTGTGATACAATCAGATGTAGCATGACAATGGAAGGCATCGCAGGCTGTATGTGTGACTCATAGGACTGACTCATTAGACATAGTCTTACTTCCGAAAAAAAAAGTCGATGTTTTGAAGAAGGAGTGGGTTGTTCATGTGAGAACAGGAAGATAGAGAAGATCTTGTTGTCCTTCAGTGAGTACTCAAAGGAAAAATTCTTTATTGTACAGTTAATTCATGTCTGTCGTGTGACGTCCTGATAATCTGAATCTTCATAACAGATGCAATTTGTGTGGAAATAACCAAGTTCAAAAAGTTTGGGCATTAGTGACATGTTGAACTATCAGATATCTATCTATCTGGTCTATGAAACATCCAAATTTGGGAGTACCATAGAATTTGCTGCTGTTTTCTAGTAAGTGTTTATCTCAACCGTGGTACATTCACAGCTACACTGCTCAGTGCTGCTGTATAATGCCCTCCATGCTGCTGCTATCTGGATTCACAGCTACACTGCTCAGTGCTGCTGTATAATACCCTCCATGCTGCTGCTATCTGGATTCACAGCTACACTGCTCAGTGCTGCTGTATAATGCCCTCCATGCTGCTGCTATCTGGATTCACAGCTACACTGCTCAGTGCTACTGTATAATGTCCTCCATGCTGCTGCTATCTGGATTCACAGCTACACTGCTCAGTGCTGCTGTATAATGTCCTCCATGCTGCTGCTATCTGGATTCACAGCTACACTGCTCAGTGCTGCTGTATAATGTCCTCCATGCTGTTGCCATATAGATTCACAGCTACACTGCTCAGTGCTGCTGTAGAATGTCCTCCATGCTGCTGCCATATAGATTAACAGCTACACTGCTCAGTGCTGCTGTAGAATGTCCTCCATGCTGCTGCCATGTAGATTAACAGCTACACTGCTCAGTGCTGCTGTATAATGTCCTCCATGCTGCTGCTATATGGATTCACAGCTACACTGCTCAGTGCTGCTGTATAATGTCCTCCATGCTGCTGCTATCTGGATTCACAGCTGCACTGCTGAGTGTTGATGTATAATATCCTTCATGCTGCTGCTATATGAACTCACAGCTACACTGCTCAGTGTTGCTATATAATATTCTCCACACTGCTGTTTCTTGCATTCACAGCTACACTGCTCAGTGCTGGTGATGTATAATGTCCTTCATGCTGCTGCTATATGGATTTACCGCTGCACTTTTCAGTGCTGCTGTATAATATCCTCCATGCTGCTGCTCTATGGATTCACAGCTATACTGCTCAGTGCTGCTATATAATATTCTCCACACTGCTGCTTCCTGTATTCACAGCTACACTGCTCAGTGCTGCTATATAATATTCTCCACACTGATGCTTCCTGTATTCACAGCTACACTGCTCAGTGCTGATGATGTATAATGTCCTCCATGCTGCTGCTATATGGATTTACAGCTGCATTTCTCAGTGCTGCTGTATAATATCCTCCATGCTGCTGCTCTATGGATTCACAGCTATACTGCTCAGTGCTGCTATATAATATTCTCCACACTGCTGCTTCCTGTATTCACAGCTACACTGCTCAGTGCTGCTATATAATATTCTCCACACTGATGCTTCCTGTATTCACAGCTACACTGCTCAGTGCTGATGATGTATAATGTCCTCCATGCTGCTGCTATATGGATTTACAGCTGCATTTCTCAGTGCTGCTGTATAATTTCCTCCATGCTGCTGTTATATAGATTCACAGCTGCACTGCTGATTGTTAATGTATAATGTCCTCCATGCTGCTGCTTCCTGCATTCACAGCTACACTGCTCAGTGCTGCTGTATAATGTAGTCCAAGCTGCTCTTGCTTCTGAACATGTGCTACATTGAGACAGGGGAGCAGGAGTCCCTCACGTCACTGTGTGCTGTGTATTGGTGACATCATAGCAGCTAGTTTTGCTCCACTACCTCAGAGACAACTGAATCTTAGAAATAAAGGTGCAGAAGGTGTGAATTTGGTAAAATATGCAGGATGCAAGTCATATAATGGACTGAACTGCAACCCCATTTCCAAAAAAGTTAGGACGCTGTTTAAAATATTACAAAAATAAACAGAATGCAAAGTTCTGGAAATCTCTTATAACTATATTTTATTCACTGCAGAACATAGAACACAGATCAGAAGTTGCACTTTGGATATTTTCCCATTTTATTTGAAAAGATTAAGTAATTTTAAAATTGACCGGAGAAGAGAAGGGGTTAACGCTGCACATCAGCGAAATGAAAGTGTAGAGATGTTGATGAATAAATATCTTTTTTATTTCATAGGTCTACGCGTTTCGAGGTTGAAACCTCTTCCTCAGGATCCGGACATCAACAAAACTTAGGCTTTGTTGATGTCCTGGTTCTGAGGAAGAGGTTTCAACCTCGAAACGCGTAGACCTATGAAATAAAAAAGATATTTATTCATCAACATCTCTACACTTTCATTTCGCTGATGTGCAGCGTTAACCCCTTCTCTTCTCCGGTTTGAATGCTCATCCACGTGGGGCTGCGGCAGACGCCATTATCTTATGCTTGGCAGTGGTTGTGACTTTCACAACCACATTAGGTGAGTGTATATTTCTTATATATACGGTACTACTCCTGTCATCTGGTATTACCCTATCAGCGCTTCTTTTTTCTAGCTTTATCATTTTGAAATTGATGGCAGCAACACATCTCCAAAATGTTGGCGATGGGGTGTCTACCATTGTGTAGCAGCCACTCTTCTTTCTACAACAGTCTGTAAATGCCTGGCAAGGGAGGAGACCAATTTCTGGAGTTTTAGGAAAGGAACGTTGTATGATTCTGTTCTGATGTAGGAGTCTGGTTGCTCTACAGTCCGGGGTCTTATTTGCCCAATTTTTCATTTCTTTCATAGAAAGATCTTTAGTCCAGGTGGCCGTTTCATCACCCGAACTCTTATTCTGGGAAGCCATGCAGCTGGGATGGATGCAGTATGTGGTATAATATTGTCTTGCTGAAATATGTAAGGGCTTCCCTGAAACAGACATTGTCTGACTGGAGCCTATGTTGTTCTAAAACCTCTACATAATGCTCAGCATTGATAATGCCTTTCATGTGTAACCTCCTTCTCCTCACAAATTCAGGAAATGTGCAATGATAACAAGCTGGATGGTCCCTCTTCTCTTAAAGGGAAGGTGCCGCGATTGTAGTTTTTGTATTAATACTCACCACAAATACGGCAGCTCCTGTGTATAGAGATAATAGTCGGCATCCGACCCTTATCTCCTGCAGTGTAGCTGGAGATCTGGAGACGCCCCCTATGTTATCCAGATCATAGGTTGGCGAGGAGATCGCCGCCATCTTTGTGAAGCCCACAGCCTCATGCTGTGCGCTTCACTTTCCCCCTGTCACTGCTTTGTGCTCAGCACGAGTCGGGGCGGTGATTGGAGCTGACATTAGCTGCGATCACTGGTAGCTCCTCCTGTCACGGTACTCAGAGCGGTGACAGGAGGAGCTGCCGAAACACCAGGCTCAAAGGAAGAGGTGTCAGGAGCGGAGGTCCGGGAATGGAGTTAGTATTGGTGGTGCGGAGCGGTGATCGCAGCCTAACATCTATATTACAATGCCTGGCTGCAGATCACTGCTCCCCACTGACGCTGTGTTCAAAGCAAAAAAGAAGAAATCTTCACGCTGCTGTGTAATGAACTCACTGGCACAGCTTTGCAATATCACTGCACACTGATATACCAAAGCTGTGCACTATGGGGCACAGTATTATGGGGCACAGTAATATGGGGGCACAGTAATATGGCGGCACAGTATTATGGGGGCATAGTAATATGGGGGCACAGTAATATGGGGACAAAGTAATATGGTGGGACAGTAATATGGGGGCACAGTAATATGGGGGTACAGTAATATGGTGGGACAGTAATATGGGGACACAGTAATATGGTGGCACAGTAATATGGGGCACAGTAATATGGGGGCACAGTATTTTGGGGCACAGTAATATGGGAACACAGTAATATGGTGGGACAGTAATATGGGGGCACAGTATTTTGGGGCACAGTAATATGGGGACAAAGTAATATGGTGGGACAGTAATATGGGGGGACAGTAATTTGTTGGCACAGTAAAATGGGGGCACAGTAATATGGGGACAAAGTAATATGGTGGGACAGTAATATGGGGCACAGTAATATGGGGGCACAGTAATATTGGGACACAGTAATATGGGGGCACAGTAATATGGGGACAAAGTACTATGGGGACACAGTATTATGGGGCACAGTATTATGAGGCACAGTATTATGGGGCACAGTATTTTGGGGCACAGTAATATGGTGGCACAGTAATATTGGGAAACAGTAATATGAGGACTCAGTAATATGGGGGCACAGTAATATGGGGACAGTATTATGGGGCACAGTATTATGGGGCACAGTATTTTGGGGCACAGTAATATGGTGGCACAGTAATATTGGGAAACAGTAATATGAGGACTCAGTAATATGGGGGCACAGTAATATGGGGACAGTATTATGGGGCACAGTATTATGGGGCACAGTATTTTGGGGCACAGTAATATGGTGGCACAGTAATATGGGGCAATATTAAATGAAAATGTTTAAACAAAACATTAGGCGGGCTTTGCACGCTGCGACATCGGTAACAATGTGTTACCGATGCTGCAGCGATAGTCCCGCCCCCGTCGCACGTTCGATATATAGTGAAAGCTGCCGTAGCGATTATTATCGCTACGGCAGCTTTACACGCACATACCTGCCGTGCGACGTCCCTCTGGCCGGCGACCCGCCTCCTTCCTTAGGGGGCGGGTCGTGCGGCGTCACAGTGACGTCACATGGCAGGCGGCCAATTGAAGTGGAGGGGCGGAGATGAGCAGGATGTAAACATCCCGCCCACCTCCGTCCTTCTCATTGCAGCCGGGAGGCAGGTAAGGTGAAGGTCCTCGCTCCTGCGGCTTCATACACAGCGATGTGTGCGGCCGCAGGAACAAGGAACTACATCGTACCTGTCGCTCCCCCGGCATTATGGAAATGTCGGAGGCTGCAGCGATGATACGATGACGACGATTTTGCGCTCGTTCATCGTATCATCTAGGATTTACACACTACGACATCGCAAGTGACGCCGGATGTGCGTCACTTTCGATTTGACCCCACCGACATCGCACCTGCGATGTCGTAGTGTGCAAAGCCCGCCTTAATACTTTTCATTTTTTAGGTTATTGAAAAATTTTTTTTTATGGCACCTTCCCTTTAAGTCCGCAGGACACAGTGTCCTTGTTTTCCACACAAAGATAAAAATTGCATTTTTATTCCTCTGACCAAAGAACAGTTTTCCATTTTGGCTCAGTTCGTTGACCTTGAGAAGATGGATTGTGATGATATATGGCTCCAGAATATTGACAGTCGGCCTTTTTCTTTGTGCACATGGATTTCTCCAGAATCGTAATATCATGTTCTATAGATGGATTCGGGCAGAGGCTCAAATCCAGGACCGTCCGCTGTATCCCAAATGGTCGGGAGTAGAGGTGAGCGGATTGATTTTTGGGACTCTGGTCCAGGTCAGTGACACCTGGAGAAAAAGAGCAGGAATAAAACAGTAGAAAAAAATGCAACATTTACTCTACATGTGAACACGGCCTCAGCGTTTCATTTTTTTATTGTTTTTTATTGTTTTAATAGAGAGAAAAAATCACGCCATGTTTTTACGTCATTTACCCATCACCATAAATAATCTGATCGCTTTGTTGTTCGGGTCGTTACAATTAGAGGAACACCAAATATGTCTGTTTAATGATTTGTTATGTTTATTATTTTTTTTTTTTAAAAAAAGCCCATTAAAAATGACACCTATTGAAATATTGTTTTATTACTTTTTGGTATTTTATAGGAAGAAAATAAAAATCTTTCTTTTATTCTACCTTTAGAGACATAGTGATTTATTTCTATATGTACCAGTATAATTTGCCTGTTTAGTCAAAAGCTGCACTGTAGCTTCAAGATTACAAAATTCTCCCACTGACATCAGCAGAGCCTGTGGCTCTAGGCTTTAGCTCCTACCTACAATGTTGAAGGTTGTTGGCTCAAGTCCCAGAGATTTATATAAAAAAACAAAGATTTTTATAATTGTCTCACATTATTTTTAGTGGTTTTATAGGAGCAAAAAAAAAATCTGATTTTTTTTCTTCACTTCTAGAACACAGGTACATAGAAATACATTGCTATGTACAGAAGTATCTCTATGTACCTGTATAATCAGCTTAATCTGGGTTCACTACCTGCAATGCAGCTCAAGTATACTAAATTATGCTAGCTCTTTCAAGGGGCAGTGGCAGGGGATGCTCCAGCTCCACTCAGAGGAGGCTCTAGCTCCGCTCAGAGAATGCTCCTGCTCCGCTCAAAGGACCCTTCATCTCCGCTCAGAGGACGCTCCAGATTTACTCAGAGGACGCTCCTGCTCCATTAAGAGGACGTTCCAGCTCCACTCAGAGGACATTCCAATTCCGCTCAGAGGATAATCCAGCTGCACTCAGCAGACGCTCCAACTCTGCAAAGTGGATGCTCTAGCTTCTCTCACAGGACACGACATCTCCACTCACAGTACGCTCCATCTCCACTCAGTCGACGCTACAGCTCTGCTCAGAGGACGCTCCAGCTTCTCTAAAAGGACACTCCAGCTCCGTTCTGAGGATGCTAAAGCTCCACTCAGAGGACACTCCAACTTCACTCAGAGGACGTTCCAGCTCCGCTCAGAGGATGCTCCAGCTCCACTCAGAGGACGCTCCAGCCCCGCTCAGAGGACGCTCCAGCTTTGCTCAGAGGACACTACAGCTCCACTCAGAGTACACTCCAATTCCACTCAGAGAACACTCCAATTCTGCTCAGAGGACGCTCCAGCTTCTCTAAAAGGACACTCCAGCTCTGCTCTGAGGATGGTCTAGCTCCGCTCAGAGGACGCTCCAGCTCCTATCAGAGGATGCTCCAGCTCTGCTCAGAGGACGCTCCAGCTCCGCTCAGAGGACGCTCCAGCTCCGCTCAGAGGACACTCCAGCTCCGCTCAGAGGACACTCCAACTCCGCTCAAAGGACGCTGCAGATCTGCTCAGAGGACGCCCCAGCTCTACTCAGAGGACACTCCAACTCCGCTCAAAGGACGCTGCAGCTCCGCTCAGAGGACACTCCAGCTCCGCTCAGAGGACACTCCAACTCCGCTCAAAGGACGCTGCAGATCTGCTCAGAGGACGCCCCAGCTCTACTCAGATAACTATCTGAGGTTGCTACTTGCTACTACTCTGTAGTGTTTTTAACAGCTTTTTTAACTTCAGTTTTTTATTTTAGCGTTTTTGTGGTATATTTTGGGTCAGTCTTTTTTTTCCAAAATCCAGCAAGCTCTGGTTGTATTTTTATTTCTTTTTTTTACCCTTTAACCTTTTCTATATGTTTTAAAAAAAAAACAAAACAACTAGATAAACACATCTACAAAATAATTATTGTAGGCAAATATGTTTATAAAAAAATATATACTTTCAGGAATCGGACGGTTCTTAATTCCATATATTGAATTTTGGAAAAGTCATCATAGTTAGGTCAATAAAATTAGGTATTCCTTGTTCCTGAGATATGGCTTCTGGTTCCCTATATATATATATATTTATTTTATTTATTTATTTATTTTTGCCAAACGGGCGTGTTCCTTAACTATTCTCTTCACGATGAACACACCCACTTGGCTAACAAGACTAGATTTATATACAGGAAGAAAGGGCCATATCTCAGGAACGGAGAGGTGCAGAAACAAAAGAAAAACACCGCCGGATTCAGGAGAACAGCGGCATTTACACCAACTAAAACAAATTTATGGCAAGTCCCCATTAAGGATGGATTTTAAAATCATGTTTCTATAGTAAAGCTACTGTATGTGACATGGTAAGTCAATACAAATCTGAACATATTTTTTGGGGGGGTTGAATACTTATGCAGGGCGCTGAAAATGGATTGTATAATTGGCTTAAGAGAGAACTCAATACAGTGAAGATCTGATTTGCTTGATTGAATTGTGCTGGTTATTATTGTTCTTAGACGCTTGGCAAAGTCGTGTATTTTATGAGATGACGTCAAAGGAAATAAAAAAAGTCAGCAGCGAGGATGGAATCCAGTGAATGCGAGCGGAGGGAATAGACTACGTGAGGTGACAAAGTTTATTTAGGGAACTAGACTGGGATGAGATGTCACTTGTTCTTCCCTATGGATATCAGCGCGGTCCTGTAATCGAAGACACCGGGGGTAACCAGTCTGTTCCGAACATTTATTACCTCCTAAATCTTCCCCCATCACCTGTGAGTGATAATATTGAGAAGGGCAAGGAACCGCAGGAACTCAGCCAGAAAGTGAAGACCACGTAATGATACAGAGCGGGGGGCAGAAAAGTCACCATCGCTCTGCTGACCCCATAACTGCAGAGTACAGACCTCCTCTGGTAACATCAGCACAAATACTGTGCCCGAAGGGAGCTTCATGGCCGAGCAGCTGCAGCAGCTATACATCACCAAGCACAATGCCGAGCCATACATCACCAAGCACAATGCTGAGCCATACATCACCAAGCACAATGCTGAGCCGTACATCACCAAGCACAATGCCGAACCGTACATCACCAAGCACAATGCTGAGCCGTACATCACCAAGCACAATGCTGAGCCATACATCACCAAGCACAATGCTGAGCCATACATCACCAAGCACAATGCCGAACCGTACATCACCAAGCACAATGCCGAACCGTACATCACCAAGCACAATGCTGAGCCATACATCACCAAGCACAATGCCGAGCCGTACATCACCAAGCACAATGCTGAGCCATACATCACCAAGCACAATGCCGAGCCGTACATCACCAAGCACAATGCCGAACCGTACATCACCAAGCACAATGCTGAGCCGTACATCACCAAGCACAATGCTGAGCCGTACATCACCAAGCACAATGCCGAGCCGTACATCACCAAGCACAATGCTGAGCCGTACATCACCAAGCACAATGCCGAGCCGTACATCACCAAGCACAATGCCGAGCCGTACATCACCAAGCACAATGCCAAGCCGTACATCACCAAGCACAATGCTGAGCCGTACATCACCAAGCACAATACTGAGCCGTACATCACCAAGCACAATGCCGAGCCGTACATCACCAAGCACAATGCCGAGCCATACATCACTAAGCACAATGCTGAGCCGTACATCACCAAGCACAATGCTGAGCCGTACATCACCAAGCACAATGCCGAGCCGTACATCACCAAGCACAATGCTGAGTCGTACCTTACCAAGCACAATGCTGAGCCGTACATCACCAAGCACAATTCTGAGCCATACATCACCAAGCACAATGCCGAGCCGTACATCACCAAGCACAATGCTGAGCCGTACATCACCAAGCACAATGCCGAGCCGTACATCACCAAGCACAATGCCGAGCCGTACATCACCAAGCACAATGCCGAGCCGTACATCACCAAGCACAATGCCGAGCCGTACATCACCAAGCACAATGCTGAGCCGTACATCACCAAGCACAATACTGAGCCATACATCACCAAGCACAATTCTGAGCCATACATCACGAAACACAAAGCCGAACCGTACATCACCAAGCACAATGCCGAGCCGTTCATCACCAAGCACAATGCTGAGCCGTACATCACCAAGCATAATGCCGAGCCATACATCACGAAACACAAAGCCGAACCGTACATCACCAAGCACAATGCTGAGCCGTACATCACGAAGCACAATGCCGAGCCATACATCACCAAGCACAATGCCGAGCCGTACATCACCAAGCACAATGCCGAGCCGTACCTCACCAAGCACAATGCCGAGCCATACATCACCAAGCACAATACAGAGCCATACATCACCAAGCACAATGCCGAGCCGTACATCACCAAGCACAATGCCGAGCCGTACATCACCAAGCACAATGCTGAGCCATACATCACCAAGCACAATGCCGAGCCGTACATCACCAAGCACAATGGTGAGCCGTACATCACCAAGCACAATGCCGAGCCGTACATCACCAAGCACAATGCCCAGCCGTACATCACCAAGCACAATGCTGAGCCGTACATCACCAAGCACAATGCTGAGCCGTACATCACCAAGCACAATGCCGAGCCGTACATCACCAAGCACAATGCCGAGCCGTACATCACCAAGCACAATGCCGAGCCGTACATCACCAAGCACAATGCCGAGCCGTACATCACCAAGCACAATGCCGAGCCGTACATCACCAAGCACAATGCCAAGCCGTACATCACCAAGCACAATGCTGAGCTGTACATCACCAAGCACAATACTGAGCCATACATCACCAAGCACAATTCTGAGCCATACATCACCAAGCACAATGCCGAGCCGTACATCACCAAGCACAATGCTGAGCCGTACATCACCAAGCACAATGCCGAGCCGTACATCACCAAGCACAATGCCGAGCCGTACATCACCAAGCACAATGCCGAGCCGTACATCACCAAGCACAATGCCGAGCCGTACATCACCAAGCACAATGCTGAGCCATACATCACCAAGCACAATACTGAGCCATACATCACCAAGCACAATTCTGAGCCATACATCACGAAACACAAAGCCGAACCGTACATCACCAAGCACAATGCCGAGCCCTACATCACCAAGCACAATGCTGAGCCGTACATCACCAAGCATAATGCCGAGCCATACATCACGAAACACAAAGCCGAACCGTACATCACCAAGCACAATGCTGAGCCGTACATCACGAAGCACAATGCCGAGCCATACATCACCAAGCACAATGCTGAGCCATACATCACGAAGCACAATGCCGAGCCATACATCACCAAGCACAATGCTGAGCCATACATCACCAAGCACAATGCCGAGCCGTACATCACCAAGCACAATGCCGAGCCGTACATCACCAAGCACAATGCTGAGCCGTACATCACCAAGCACAATGCCGAGCCCTACATCACCAAGCACAATGCCGAGCCGTACATCACCAAGCACAATGCCGAGCCGTACATCACCGAGCACAATGCTGAGCCGTACATCACCGAGCACAATGCTGAGCTGCACATCACCAAGCACAATGCCGAGCCGTACATCACCAAGCACAATGCTGAGCTGTACATCACCAAGCACAATGCTGAGCCGTACATCACCAAGCACAATGCTGAGCCGTACATCACCGAGCACAATGCCGAGCCGTACATCACCAAGCACAATGCTGAGCCATACATCACCAAGCACAATGCTGAGCCGTACATCACCAAGCACAATGGTGAACCGTACATCACCAAGCACAATGCTGAGCCATACATCACCAAGCACAATGCCGAGCCATACATCACCAAGCACAATGCTGAGCCGTACATCACCAAGCACAATGCTGAGCCGTACATCACCAAGCACAATGCCGAACCGTACATCACCAAGCACAATGCTGAGCCATACATCACCAAGCACAATGCTGAGCCGTACATCACCAAGCACAATGCTGAGCCGTACATCACCAAGCACAATGCCGAGCTGTACATCTACAAGCACAATGCTGAGCCGTACATCACCAAGCACAATGCTGAGCCATACATCACCAAGCACAATGCCGAGCCGTACATCACCAAGCACAATGCCGAGCCGTACATCACCAAAAATAATGCTGAGCCGTACATCACCAAGCACAACGCCGAGCCATACATCACCAAGCACAATGCTGAGCCATACATCACCAAGCACAATGCTGAGTCGTATATCACCAAGCACAATGCTGAGCCATACATCACCAAGCACAATGCCGAGCTGTACATCTCCAAGCACAATGCTGAGCCGTATATCACCAAAAATAATGCTGAGCCGTACATCACCAAGCACAATGCTGAGCCGTATATCACCAAGCACAATGCCGAACCGTACATCACCAAGCACAATGCTGAGCCATACATCACCAAGCACAATGCCGAGCCGTACATCACCAAGCACAATGCTGAGCTGTACATCAACAAGCACAATGCTGAGCCATACATCACCAAGCACAATGCCGAACCGTACATCACCAAGCACAATGCTGAGCCTTACATCACCAAGCACAATGCTGAGCCGTATATCACCAAGCACAATGCCGAACCATACATCACCAAGCACAATGCTGAGCCATACATCACCAAGCACAATGCCGAGCCGTACATCACCAAGCACAATGCTGAGCTGTACATCACCAAGCACAATGCCGAACCGTACATCACCAAGCACAATGCTGAGCCGTACATCACCAAGCACAATGCTGAGCCGTACATCACCAAGCACAATGCCGAACCGTACATCACCAAGCACAATACTGAGCCATACATCACCAAGCACAATGCCGAGCCGTACATCACCAAGCACAATGCTGAGCCGTACATCACCAAGCACAATGCTGAGCCGTACATCACCAAGCACAATGCTGAGCCATACATCACCAAGCACAATGCTGAGCCGTACATCACCGAGCACAATGCCGAGCCGTACATCACCAAGCACAATGCTGAGCCATACATCACCAAGCACAATGCTGAGCCGTACATCACCAAGCACAATGGTGAACCGTACATCACCAAGCACAATGCTGAGCCATACATCACCAAGCACAATGCCGAGCCATACATCACCAAGCACAATGCTGAGCCGTACATCACCAAGCACAATGCTGAGCCGTACATCACCAAGCACAATGCCGAACCGTACATCACCAAGCACAATGCTGAGCCGTACATCACCAAGCACAATGCTGAGCCGTACATCACCAAGCACAATGCCGAGCTGTACATCTACAAGCACAATGCCGAGCCGTACATCACCAAGCACAATGCTGAGCCGTACATCACCAAGCACAATGCCGAGCCGTACATCACCAAGCACAATGCCGAGCCGTACATCACCAAAAATAATGCTGAGCCGTACATCACCAAGCACAATGCCGAGCCATACATCACCAAGCACAATGCTGAGCCATACATCACCAAGCACAATGCTGAGTCGTATATCACCAAGCACAATGCTGAGCCATACATCACCAAGCACAATGCCGAGCTGTACATCTCCAAGCACAATGCTGAGCCGTATATCACCAAAAATAATGCTGAGCCGTACATCACCAAGCACAATGCTGAGCCGTATATCACCAAGCACAATGCCGAACCGTACATCACCAAGCACAATGCTGAGCCGTACATCACCAAGCACAATGCTGAGCCGTACATCACCAAGCACAATGCCGAGCTGTACATCTACAAGCACAATGCCGAGCCGTACATCACCAAGCACAATGCTGAGCCGTACATCACCAAGCACAATGCCGAGCCGTACATCACCAAGCACAATGCCGAGCCGTACATCACCAAAAATAATGCTGAGCCGTACATCACCAAGCACAATGCCGAGCCATACATCACCAAGCACAATGCTGAGCCATACATCACCAAGCACAATGCTGAGTCGTATATCACCAAGCACAATGCTGAGCCATACATCACCAAGCACAATGCCGAGCTGTACATCTCCAAGCACAATGCTGAGCCGTATATCACCAAAAATAATGCTGAGCCGTACATCACCAAGCACAATGCTGAGCCGTATATCACCAAGCACAATGCCGAACCGTACATCACCAAGCACAATGCTGAGCCATACATCACCAAGCACAATGCCGAGCCGTACATCACCAAGCACAATGCTGAGTTGTACATCAACAAGCACAATGCTGAGCCGTACATCACCAAGCACAATGCCGAACCGTACATCACCAAGCACAATGCTGAGCCTTACATCACCAAGCACAATGCTGAGCCGTATATCACCAAGCACAATGCCGAACCATACATCACCAAGCACAATGCTGAGCCATACATCACCAAGCACAATGCCGAGCCGTACATCACCAAGCACAATGCTGAGCTGTACATCACCAAGCACAATGCCGAACCGTACATCACCAAGCACAATGCTGAGCCGTACATCACCAAGCACAATGCTGAGCCGTACATCACCAAGCACAATGCCGAACCGTACATCACCAAGCACAATACTGAGCCATACATCACCAAGCACAATGCCGAGCCGTACATCACCAAGCACAATGCTGAGCCGTACATCACCAAGCACAATGCTGAGCCGTACATCACCAAGCACAATGCCGAGCTGTACATCTCCAAGCACAATGCTGAGCCGTATATCACCAAAAATAATGCTGAGCCGTACATCACCAAGCACAATGCTGAGCCATATATCACCAAGCACAATGCTGAGCCGTACATCACCAAGCACAATGCTGAGCCGTACATCACCAAGCACAATGCTGAGCCACACATCACCAAGCACAATGCCGAGCCGTACATCACCAAGCACAATGCTGAGCCGTACATCACCAAGCACAATGCTGAGCCACACATCACCAAGCACAATGCCGAGCCTTACATCACCAAGCACAATGCTGAGCCATACATCACCAAGCACAACGCCGAGCCGTACATCACCAAGCACAATGCCGAGCCGTACATCACCAAGCACAATGCCGAGCGTTGGATGAAGCGATCCTCCATAGTCCACCACTAGACTATGGAGGAGACGTGTTCTGTGCAGTGACGGATCACATTTCTCTATCTAATGGACAAGTCTGGGTTTGGTGATTTCAGGAGAACATTACCCACCTGACTGCATTGTGCGCCCTGTACAGTTTGGTGAAGAAGGGATAATGCTTTCGGCTTGCTATTAGAGCTCGGCCCCTTAGTTCTACTGTAGAAAAATCTTAATTTTTCAGCACAAGACATTTTGGGTGGGAACCGTTTGCAAAGACCCTTTCCTGTCCCCATGACTATGCCCAGTGCACAGACATGGTTGGGGGAGTTTGGTGGAAGAACGTGACCGCCCGGACCTCCTCTTCATCCTAATGGAGATTGTGAGCCTGACCTCCCCCCAACATCAGGGTCTGACCTCACAAATGCTCTTCTCGATGAAGGGGCCAAAACCTCCCCATTCACCTCCAAAACCTTGACAAAACCCTTCCCAGAGGAGCAGGAGCTGTTATATCGGCAGAGGGAGCGGCTCCATAATAATGCCTATGGGTGTGTAATTTTTGGGCATAAATTTGGGGTTTATAATGGCCGGTGCACTCAACTTTGAGGACGTGGCCTAATTTTGTAATTTGAAAGTGGCTGCTACTTTTTCAATCATCATTCGCCCCTTCTTAATAAATTCATCCAGTTCGCAAAAAAATAATTGCGCCCCTTTTGGCGAGGATGAATGACATTCTTTAACTGGCCAGTGGAAATGTGAACGACGCCGGCAGATAATACCTTGTTTCTCCTTTTACAAAGACCCGTTATCTGTTCCAAATCTGTGTGCCTTCCGGTTTATAAATAGCGTGTGACCTGAGTACTCCGAGAGGGATACCGGGATACCGGACCCTGTTATTGTCAACCATTCATACAGCACCTGCCTATGTAAGATCCCAATTATAGTGCCTTTCGCACCATGTGCTTGTATGTTCTGTGGATTTGTCTCGGTGGTACTTGTTGGGCGAATACAGAACACTTTTTATATAAGCGGGTCACCGACCCAGGTACAATACCCAGGTATCACATCGGCGAGTCTCCATTATCTCCACTTATGACTCATTTTAATGCAAGGCGATGAATCACAACCCTAGAATTTCACTTTTTTATCCATTGAAATCATCACAATGGTGTACAGTACATCGAATCAAGGCCGTGTGTGGGATGACGAAATAATGAAAGCTTTGGAGGCCTTCTGATATAAAAGAAATATTCTCCATTTATTACTATGCGAATAAATATACAAAAATTAGCAAATGCGCCTCTTAGAAATATGAATTATATAAACCCATAATGAAAAAAAAAAGGAATTATAATATGGTTTCTACATTGTATAAGCATGCGGCTTTTAATTTTACAACCCAAATTTTTCCTATTGCAATTAATTAATACGTCAAAGACTCCACTCAACTTTGTCCCACAACATAACAGTAATATCAAGTGTAAATAGATCATCCCCTCACCCCCCAAAATTCTGCACAAAACACTTAGTTTTGATTTTGATAACCCATTTTGTGCCACTGCAATCAATATGTGTTAGGCTCCACCCACGAGGAGCAGGTGGCAGATGATCTTTGTCCCACTACATGACAGTAATATAAAGTACATTCCCTCTCCCCATATCCCCCACAAAACACTTTGTTTTGATTTTCATAGCCCAATTTTTCGCACTGAAATCAATGTGTTAGGCTTCACCCATGAGGAACACTCAGCAGAACCAATGTGCCCTCTGGCACTACATAACGGTAATATAAAGTAGAAATAGGATATCACCCCCTTCCCCAAAAAAGCCCACAAAACACTTGGTTTTGATTTTTATAACCCAATTTTTCCTACTGCAATCAATATGTGTTAGGCTCCACCCACAAGGAGCAGGTAGCAGAACCCAATGTGCCTTCTGGCACCACATAACATTAATATAAAGTATAAATAGAATATCACACCATTTCCCCCCCAAAAAACTACAAAACACTTGGTTTTGATTTTCATAACCCAATTTTTCCCACTGCAATCAATATGTGTTAGGCTCCACCCACAAGGATTATAAACAAGGAGGAAAGAAGAAAAATGGCACCAGAACGTCTGCAAAAAGTATTAAATTTTATTCACATAAATATACAAAGATATAGAATATCAACTTCGTCATGAGAATAAATAGTACAGTGTCAAATGAGACAAAAATTTAAAGGAAAAAATGAAGTCACCTGGGGATGATGGATGAAAGTATGTATAGAGCACAAAAAGGGGAAGGATGTAAAGTCCAACCCGTCGCCGTAAAGGAACCCTGAGGGGGGAGGGCCCAAATGGAATGTATAGAAATGAGGAAAAACAATAGTATATCACTAGAGTGTGTAGATCCAAAAAATGGGCCCCTGAACCCCAAGATGATAAATGGTCAGGGTGACCCTCCACAACTAAATGTAGTCAAGAGTAAATGGACAATAGCCAGTAAACAAGTGAGCAGAATCATTAAAGAAAGTGTGAGAAAATAGTATCAACCAGAGTAGTCGTAGGGCAATAGAGAGGAGGCTGAAATGTTGTATGTAATGGGCAATTATAGTCGTAAAGCCGAGAGGTGCCAATTAGCACATAGACGGCTAATTAAAAAAACACACAACCAGGTCCTTGTGCCCAGACTAGTCGTTGAGCTAAAGAGAAAGGCAGAAATGCTGAAAAAGTTATCCCATACAAGGGAGACAGATATGAGCAGTTAAATGAAATTAGTGTAAAGCCTGACTCCAATGAGGGGAGGTAAAACCAGGCAGAAGAAAGAGAAAAAGAAAGAAAAAGAAAAAAAGAAAGAGAAAATGCGAGTAACCAAAGTAGTCTCTAATGATAGAGAGGACTAGTCGTGGGGCAGAGAGAGGGGACTGAGTGGAGAGTAATAAATAGTCGTAAAGCCGAGAGGTGCAAATCAGCACAATAACGGCCAGTATCAGGGAGGGGGAGAGAGAATCGGATCTCTATGCCCGAACTAGTCGTATGAGCCTAAGAAGGTATGGACAGTGAAGGAGTAAAAAGAACAGTAACTACCTGAAGAAGTGGAGGAAGGTGGCGGCAGGAGGACGATCCCAACAGCTGTTTCGCCTGAACGCTTTTACAAGGGAAGTGAAAAACGAAGTGAGGCTGACCGCTATATACAGGGACAGCACAATTGTTTTCAATCAGGTCAGGGCGGTGTCCGGGAATGCGCATGCGCCGGAAGTCGAGGCCAGCGGGCGGAGCGAGCCGAGACCGCCGGAGGTAGTGCGCGTGCGCGGGAGAGCGGACGTCTCCATGACTCCCACGCATGCGCACAAGACGGCCACGGCCGAGCAACGCCACCCCAGCAGTCGGCAGACCGGCAGATGCGCAGGGACACCGGATGTAAATGGGAGAATAGAAAAGTATAAAGATAATGATAGTGACATTTGGAATACGAAAGTCAATACGACACATTGGGGAATAAGCAACATAACAACTGGACAGCACAGACACATCGGGACACAAGACACAGACAAAATATGCGAAATAATAGATATAAGTATTCGGCATGTTTCAATCCAGGCAATCTGCGCCGTCCAAGTTGTCCACCAATGGAAGGAGAATGAAGAAGAAGTAAAGGGAATATAAGTCCACACAGACCTAAAACCTATATGAAAAAACCAAACACGAGGATAATAAAAAGAAAAGATGAATAAAAATACAAACCAACTGAAGATTAAGGAGCAGATAGCAGAACCCAATGTGCCTTCTGGCACCACATAACATTAATATAAAGTATAAATAGAATATCACACCATTTCCCCCCCAAAAAACTACAAACACTTGGTTTTGATTTTCATAACCCAATTTTTCCCCCTGCAATCAATATGTGTTAGGCTCCACCCACAAGGAGCAGGTAGCAGAACCCAATGTGCCTTCTGGCACCACATAACATTAATATAAAGTATAAATAGAATATCACACCATTTCCCCCCCAAAAAACGACAAAACACTTGGTTTTGATTTTCATAACCCAATTTTTCCCACTGCCATCAATATGTGTTAGGCTCCTCCCACGAGGAGCAGGTGGTGAACATCTTTGTCCCACTACATAACAGTAATATAAAGTACACCCTCTCTCCCCAAACACCCCCACAAAACACTTGGTTTTGATTTTCATAACCCAATTTTTCCCACTGCAATCAAAATGTGTTAGGCTCCACCCATGAGGAGCAGTTGGCAGAACCAATGTGCCCTCTGGTACTACATAACAGTAATATAAAGTATAAATACAAGATCACACCCTCTCCCCCCTCAAAAAAAAAACTACAAACCATTTGGTTTTGATTTTCAAAACCCAATTTTTCCCATTCCTATCAATATGTATTAGGCTCCGCCCACGAGGAGCAAAGAGCTGACTTACATAGCCATGTAACCAATAAGGAAAATGTTCATGAGTTAAGGAATCATAAGATTCAATCAAATTATAAAATAATGTTTATTTATGCATTTGTATGTAATGTAGAAATCAGTAAATGTGCCATCTGGCAACTTTGTCCCACTCAGAGCAGGTGGCAGAACCATCTTTGTCCCACTACATAACAGCAATATAAAGTATAAATAAAATATCACCCCATCCCCCCACAAAAACCCCACAAAACAGTTGGTTTTGATTTTCAAAACCCATTTTTTCCTACTGTAATTCATATGTGTTAGGTTCCACCCACGAGGAACAAAGAGCTGACATACACAGTCATGTAACTAATAAGGAAAAAGCTAATGATTTAAAGAATCATGAGACTCAATCAATTTTTAAAACAAAGTTTATTTATACACTTGCAATGTAATATAAAATCGGTAAATGTGTCATCTGGCAATTTTGTCCCACTCGGAGCAGGTGTCAGAACCCTCTTTATCCCACTACGTATCAGTAATATAAGTAATAAATAGAAGATCACCCCCTCCTCCTATTCCTCCCTACGAAACACTTGGTTTTGATTTTCATTACTCTATCACACTGGTGCCAATATGTGTTAGGCTCCACCCACGCGGAGCAAAGAGCTGACATAGATAGTCATGTAACCGATGAAGAAAAAGTTAATGATTTAACGAATTATGAGACTCTTTATAAAATAATGTTTATACATTTGCTATGTAATGTAATATCGATAAATGTGTCATCTGGAAGCTTTGTCATCTACATTATAGTAATATAAAGTATAAATTAAGAAATCCCACCCTCTTTAAAAAAAAAATAAAATAAAAATAATAATAATAATAATACTAATAATAAGAAGAATAATGGTATGCTTTCTATATGGTAACAGCATGTGGCTTTTTAATGTCCCAATTATTCCCACCACGATCAATATGTGCCAGACCCCACCCCCTCGGAGCAGTTGTCAGACATACACAATCATATAACTGATAAGGAAAAGCAAAAGATGTAGGGAATAGCAGTTGAAAATTATGTCTTATTGGACACAGTGACTATAGAAAATAGATTTCAACCTGTAGACTGTTACCCCTCCAGGGCAGGGTCCTCTATCCTCCTGTACCAGTCTGTGCCTTGTATTGTTCATGATTACTGTTATTTTCTTTTATTTTTATTTATGCTTCTTTTTATTATGTATACCCATTTTCACATGTAAAGCGCCATGGAATAAATGGCCCTATGATAAAAAATGATTGTTAATAATAATATTAATAATAATAATAATAATAATAATAATAATAATAATAATAATAATATTTATTTTTATATTTATTCCATGGTGCTTTGCTGTGAAAAGGGGTATACATAATAAAATGACCTGAGGGGAAATACATTACTTTGGAAATATATAAATTATATAATAATAATAATAATAATAATAATAATAATAATAATAATAATAATAATAATAATAATAATAACTATTAGTATTATTATTGTTGTTCTTGTTGTTGTTATTATGTCAAAATAATAATAATAATAATTTATATATTTCCAAAGTAATATATTTTCCCTCAGATCATTTTACTATAGTCAAATATACAAACAATGGTAAATGTGACAACTAAGTCCAACTATATTACAGTTATTTAAAGAGAACCTGTGTACCTTTTTTTTTATTATTATTATTATTATTATTATTATTATTATTATTATCATTATTTTAATATTTTACTGCTTCCCCAATTATTCAGATTTTTTCGTAAATTCATCATACAGTTTTAGAAATATAGACCTTTAAATTTACAGCTACTTTTTATGGTTGCTACAAGGGGGCATGACAAAGGGTAATTATGCAACAAAAGCCTTAAGATACGCCCCTGAGGAATCTTGTGAGCCACACCCCTGAGAAATCTTGTGAGCCACACCCCTGAGAAATCTTGTGAGCCACACCCCTGAGGAATCTTGTGAGCCACACCCCTGAGGAATCATGTGAGCCACACCCCTGAGGAATCTTGTGAGCCACACCCCTGAGAAATCTTGTGAGCCACACCCCTGAGGAATCATGTGAGCCACGCCCTCTGGAAAAAAAGTAGCACTAAGTAACAAAGCTCATATCTTTGGAACTATGAAATGGATTTAAAAAAACAAAAACATACTAATCAGGTGAGAAGTGGGAATAAAATAGGAACAAAACTGGCCACTTTTGACCTTGGGACAGGTCACCTTTAAGGTATAAATAAAGGAAAATCCTAAATTAAAGAAAGAATTACAGTACAGATTCTGCAATGTAGCAACTTTCATGGCTACCTTTTTCAGCCCCAATTTATAGATGTCAGACTCCCCCCTTTTTTTTTGCTATTGTGGGATCAGTTTTCAGACATACATAACAAAAAGGATAGTCGAACTCTGTAGTGATAAGATACGTGTAACAATGAATATGGGAATATAGACATGCATTACTACTATGAAAAACACATAAAAATTGAGCTACTTAGCACACAAAAATGGCCAGTTTTATGTGAGCCCAACAGCCAACGGCAAGGCGTATCTCTTTTTGTTGGGTCCTTGCCCACTCTAATGCCTCTCTTTGGGTTAGTTCCCATAGTCATGGGAAAAGCAGCTAGTAATGATGGGCACCGTCAGCTCCTGCACACACACCTAGACATTTTTCTTGATTGCCGTAGACATGAAAAGTGCAAGATGTAACCGGCTGTACTGGTTTCCATCACTATTGTCTTCACGCTGTAGGTTCAGCATCTGCTCCGTCAGGTTTTCTCTGATATGTTACAAGACAATCATTTCTACAAAAATGCAGACAATCCCCCGCCCGTGTGACCCCCGCAGCCATTATTTACCATAGATGTCATTTCTTCGTCAGCCACTTCACACTTTCATTAAACACATAGGAATGATGGACGATGATTGACGCTTCTCAAGGCTTAATATGTTTAGTAAAAAAATCTCCCAGTGGCTGCTGGAACGTAAATGGGCCACTGGTATTTCACAGGAAACCGCCATGGATGGAAGATACAATACCGTGGTGAAAAAAGTATTTAGTCAGCCCCCAATTCTGCACGTTCTCCCACTTATAAAGATGAGAGGCCTGTAATTGACATCATAGGTGACCACAACTATGAGAGACAAAACAGTGCAGTGATGTTTTGGGCCAGTCGCTGGGCAACACGGACTTTCAACTCCCTCCAAAGGTTTTCTATGGGGTTGAGATCTGGAGACTGGCTAGGCCACTCCTTCGTTGCCCTGGCGGTGTGCTTGGGATCATTATCATGCTGAAAGACCCAGCCACGTTTCATCTTCAATGCCCTTGCTGATGGAAGGAGGTTTGCAATCAAAATCTCACGATACATGGCCCCATTCATTTTTTCATGTACACGGATCAGTTTTCCTGGTCCCTTTGCAGAGAAACAGCCGCAAAGCATGATGTTGCCACCCCTATGCTTCACAGTAGGTATGGTTTCTTTGGATGCAACTCAGCATTCTGCCTCCTCCAAACACAATGAGTTGTGTTTCTACCAAACAGCTGTACTTTGGTTTCATCAGACCATATGACATTCTCCCAATACTCTTCTGGATAATCCAAATGCTCTCTAGCAAACTTCAGACGGGCCCGGACATGTACTGGCTTAAACAGGGGGATATGTCTGGCACTGCAGGATCTGAGTTCCTAGCTGCGTAGTGTGTTACTGATGATAGCCTTTGTTACGGTGATCCCAGCATGCAGGTCATTCATTAGGCCCCCCCGTGTGGTTCTGACATTTTTGCTCACCGTTTTTGTGATCATTTTGACCCCACAGGGTGAGATCTTGCGTGAAGCCCCAGATCGAGGGAGATTATCAGTGGTCTTGTATGTCTTCCATTTTCCTACTATTGCTCCCACAGTTGACGTCATCACACCAAGCTGCTTGCCTATTGCAGATCCAGTCTTCCCAGCTTGGTGCAGGGCTACAATTTTGTTTCTGGTGTGTGACGCCCTGGGCAAGCCAGGGGTCACAGGTCAAGACACCACCACACACCCCACATCCCTGCAGGCACACCAAGGTCAGAACACAAATCCTTGTTGCCTTCCTCCAGGGGCTGATGTCCACACCAGGGGGTGGGCCAGGTGGTTGGCTCCGCCCACCGAGGAGTTCACAGCCCTGGAGGCGGGAAAACCAAGGCAGTTGAGTTGGGAGCTGAGTGTGAGAGTAGAAGGAAGTGGTAGAGGAGCAAGTGTGAGGGAAAGTGACAGTAACAGAGCCTGAAGTTGGTCCGGGTGTGTGCCCCGGACTGAGACAGCAAGGTTGGCAGACGGCGGTGACCGTCTGCAGGAGTGGCCTATTGGAGTCTACCGTAAGGACCGTGGACGGGTGGTGGCCCGGCGGTACCGGACCGGTACACAAAGAGAAGCCAGCACCATTGGCAGGGGCCAATGATGATAACACAGTTCACGGTAAACAAACGGCTGGTTGGATGGGTCCCTCGGACGGCTGCGGTGTTGATGTTCCCTGCAAGTTAGCGGTGACTGTCTCTTCCCTGCACCTAGATACGGTTGTTGGTAGCGATGGATTCCCACCGGTAACCCGCTCCCCAGCTTGGATATGAGCCGGAGGAGCCCCTCTTTTGCCCGCAGGCGCTGGCCCTGAGAAACTGGTGCCTTGGCGGTGGCGGTGTCTCTCCAATCTGGTTGGACTGTTGCCTTCAATCGGAACTTTGGCTGTTGGGAGACCCGGAGGTCCCCTTCACTGACGGATTTGGCAAATTGTACGGCGACTCCTAGCCTTGCCGGGATCCGAAAGGCCCCTGCCAATGGTGCTGGCTTCTCTTCGTATACCGCTCTGGTACCACCGGGCCACCACCCGTCCACGGTCCTTTCGGCAACCTCCAAGTAGCTTCTCCTGCAGACAGTCACCGCCGTCTGCTGACCTTGCTGTTCTCAGTCCGGGGCACACACCCGGACCAACTTCAGGCTTTCTCAACTGTCACCTTCTCTGTCACTACTCTCACTGTCCTCCTTCTCCTTCCTCTCTTGCTCCTCTACCACTTCACTGTTTACTCCTTCACTTCAAATCTCTGTCTCTCCCTAAACTGATCTGCCTGGTTTTCCCGCCTCCAGGGCTGTGAACTCCTCGGTGGGCGGAGCCAACCGCTTGGCCCACCCCCTGGTGTGGACATCAGGCCCTGGAAGAAGGCAACAAGGATTTTTGTGTAGCTTTGGTGTACCTATCCGGGGTGTAGGGTGTGGTGGTGTTATGACCTGTGACCCCTGGCTTGCCCAGGGCGTCACATTCCCCCTTAGCAAAATGCAGACCGTCCGCGGGCTGCCCGTCCAACACCGGTTTTATTTTTCTGGAAAAGATAAAAACATAAACACAAGCATAATAACTTCATCCCACAGCGGGAGGCACTTTTTCTTAAACGTTACGGAACATTAAAACGGTTGCTGCTGCCACTCTCTCCCACCCAAGTAACCTGGCCCTGATGCTGCCTCTAAGAAACAGGCAGCACCCCTTGACCCCAGTCCTGAACCAGTTACCCGAGCGGAATCTGTCCTTCCCCTCCAGAGGGTAGCCACCGGTTCTGGTGGTGGCTGGGCCCCAGCCTGCTCTACTGCGGGCCCTCCCTCCAACCTGCCTCTCTGGAGGCGGTAACGGTTAGCTGCAACGGAAACATTTTTATTTACAAGCCACTTAATGTTTGTGGTTGCCCTGCAAGTTCACGGGCTTGTCCATAGAGAGTTCCCTATGCAACCTTTTAAAGGGTCCCTACGGGGACAACAATGCCGGCAACGGCCGGTTCCAATCACGGTGCTGACAATCAGGTTACTCCATCAGTTGATCACACATTTTCATCTTTTGCAAAACTTTAAACTTTTAAAACAAGCAGGTGGTCCCAACGGGGACTGTGCAACGGTGTCCCGCTGCCATCACTCGGAGTCCTCAGCATCACCTGAGGGAGGGGGCGCGGCGCTCACACGGGCCTCCTGGCTGCCCCTTAACTTAGCATCCAGCGCGAACCACCCCCTCTCCCCACAGTGCCGGGTGTACTGAACGGACCCGGAAGGTAGCTTGTCTCAGGCTCTCCTTCTCCCGGATCATACGGGCCACCATCTCCGCTTTCTTTCTTTCTCTCTCACCGATTTCCAGGCCCAACGGTACCGGCTCCCTGTCCCAGTACGGCGCTGCTGCGAGCTCCGGCGCACGGGTCGGGCCCCGCAGGACATTTTGGACGCTGCCCACTGTTAGGGATCTGGGCGGCAGGTCCCGCGGTGTCATGGCCTTGGACGCCGCCTTGCAGCGGCAACCCGGCGCAACCTCACCCGAGGTGTGGGGGATGGGCACAGGGGCTTTCCTCTCCTGGGCCTTCGGCACGGAGCGAGCTGTCGGCTCCGGATCGGGGGACTTCTCGGGGGATGCCTCTAGTTCAGACTTCGGGGCTTTCCACGGCAGCACCTCCGGTTTGCTACGGGCTCCGGCTACAGGTCGGCCCGCCGGGGCGGGCATGCTGGGTATCGCTACCGGTTGCGGTGGCAGCGGGCCTAGTGGCGGGGTTACGGCTTCCGAGACGGGTGGCGAGGGAGGTAACAGGGCGAGAGGGTTTAGACCGGGTCCCGCAGCCGCGATGACCGGCCCTTCAAGGGCATCGGGGCGTGGGTCACTTACCCTCCCTTCCTCAGCTTCCTCCTCGCGTCTCCGCACGGCCGCTATGACCTCCGCCATGTCGGTCTCCCACTCCTCCATGAGGAGCTGCATTTTGACCTGCAGTCTCTGGTAGAGCTGCGCGGTCCGGATCTCCACCCACGCCGCTGTTCCCGGCGCGGGGGCTACGGTGCTTCGGGACGGCATCCACATGCTGCTGGCGGCTTCTTCCAGGAACAAGATGGCTGCAGAGTCCTGGCGTCCCTGCTTTTATAGCCGCGGCTACATGCGACCAGTCACCATTTCGTCCCCCTTAGCCTCTTTCCGGCCCCTCCTCTATCGGGGCGGGGTTTTGGCCTTCGTGCCTCCGCTACTCGAGAAGACGCTCGAACGGGAACTCTTCGCGCCAAAGATGGCAACTTCTGAAATTTTCCGGCCGGACACCTCCGGCGGTCACAAGGCGCACCTCTACCCAACGGCAGAGCGGTAAGATCCTGTTCGTGACACCAAGTTGTCGCGGGCGGAGGAGGGGACGCTGCGCTCTCCCACTGCTCGGGTCCGGCTGCCGCTGCTGCTGCGGCCTGCTGCTGCTCGGTGGCTCGAGCGATGGGCCGGATCCCGGGGACTCGAGCGGCACTCCTCGCCCGTGAGTGAAAGGGGTTTGGTTTTTGGGATAGTTTATTGTCCGTGACGCCACCCACGGTTGTGGTGATTGTATGGACACCACCGCTGCTCTGTATGGGAATCCCGGGAGCGATGACAGGGAGCAGCAAAGTTGTTAGTTCTCCCCTCCGTGGGTAGGGGGTGGTTGTCCCGGGGCCCAGTGATGAGTTGGAGGATGAGGGATGGCGGGGCCGGTGCAGGGCTTGGTGGGGCGCAGGGACGTGGGGGCAGCGCTATGCCTCACGGCACTGTGGTACTCACTCAGCCTGAGACGGTGACACAGTTCTCGGTAAAACACACGGCTTGAAAGACGGTTCCCACGGACGGCTGCTGTTGCTTTTCCCCGGTAGTTGACGGTGACGGTCCCTTTTCCTGCACCTAAGTCTATGTTGGTAGCGATGGGTTCCCACCGGTAACCCGCTCCCCGGCTTGGATATGTGCCGGAGGAGCCCCTCTTTGCCCGCAGGCGCTGGCCCTGAGAAACTGGTGCCTTGGCGGTGGCGGTGTCTCTCTCTAACGGTCGGACTGTTGCCTTCAATCGGGACTTGGTTGTTGGGAGACCCAGAGGTCCCCTTCACTGACGGATTTGGCAAATTCACGGCGACTCCTAGCCTTGCCGGGATCCGAAAGGCCCCTGCCAATGGTGCTGGCTTCTCTTCGTATACCGCTCCGGTACCGCCGGGCCACCACCCGTCCACGGTCCTTTCGGCAACCTCCAAGTAGCCTCTCCTGCAGACAGTCACCGCCGTCTGCTGACCTTGCTGTTCTCAGTCCGGGGCACACACCTGGACCAACTTCAGGCTTTCTCAACTGTCACCTTCTCTGTCACTACTCTCACTGTCCTCCTTCTCCTTCCTCTCTTGCTCCTCTACCACTTCACTGTTTACTCCTTCACTTCCACTCTCTATCTCTCCCTAAACTGATCTGCTTGGTTTTCCCGCCTCCAGGGCTGTGAACTCCTCGGTGGGCGGAGCCAACCGCCTGGCCCACCCCCTTGTGTGGACATCAGCCCCTGGAGGAAGGCAACAAGGATTTTTGTGTAGCTTTGGTGTACCTATCCGGGGTGTAGGGTGTGGTGGTGTTATGACCTGTGACCCCTGGCTTGCCCAGGGTGTCACAGTGTGACTGTTTGAGGTTGTGGACAGGTGTCTTTTATACTGATAACAAGTTCAAACAGGAGCCATTACTACAGGTAATGAGTGGAGGACAGAGGAGCCTCTTATAGAAGAAGTTACAGGTCTGTGAGAGCTAGAAATGTGTATGTTTTTAGGTGACTAAATACTTATTTTCCACCATAATTTGCAAAAAAAATCTTGCCAAATCAGACGTGGTGATTTTCTGGATTTGTCTTCTCATTTTGTCTCTCATAGTTATGGTCACCTATGATGTCAGTTACAGGCCGACCTCATCTTTATAATAGAGAGAACCTGCACAATTGGTGGCTGACTAAATACTTTTTTCCCCACTGTATGTAGTTTAAAATGGGGATATGTCATAAAAAATGACCAATTCTTTAAATCAGGTTTTATCTTTTAAAACATTTTTAATAATGTTTTTTTTGTCATATATCAACATATAAAAAGAAAAACCTTGCCTTTTTTTCACTAGTGACTTCCTGTTCTATACAGAAGACTTTTCAGAGCTCTCATTGTCATTGCAGACAGGATTACAAAGGCTGATAACAGCTCTATATACAGTAGATAACACAGGCTCTATCATTCACAATAGCTGATGTCACAGCTCACCTCCTCCCCTTCCTGTACAATGCCTAATAACATCTCTATCAACAGTAGATAACACAGAGTCCACCATTTACAACAGCTAATGTCATAGCTCACCTCCTCCCCTTCCTGTACAATGACTGATAACATCTCTATATACAGTAGATAACATAGGATCCACCATTCACATTAGATGTCACAGGTCACCTCCTCCTGTATAATGACTGATATCACCTCTATATAAACTAGAGAACACATAATCCACCATTTACAATAGATGTCACAGACTTCTCAACTCCATCGGATGACAGCAACGGAACCTAAAGCCAATTCTAATGTTCCTATTTTTTCTGGTGTATTCCCACGTACCCCTTCCCACCCAAACAAGGGTATATGGTTCTTGTTTTCTTCTTTTATGTGTCCTCCTCCTCCTCTTCCACCATATCAATAGGTTCTTGATGCGACCCTTGCTCTTAACTTTTACAGGATGGGATGAGTATGATGTCCTCCATGTCATTTTTACAGGATGTATATGAGGCCTATCTCTACGAATATATATATATATATATATATATATATATATATATATATACACCCCCAAAGGGTAAATGTTTCTCAACCCTCACACTTAGTGCATAGGGTTTCCCATCTAAGAGTCCCACTCCTTAATAATTGGAAAAATTGTATTCTGAGGCCCTCCTCTATTTGTCTTCCAGGTTGTATTTCAGTCAGTCCTTCTAATTTTTGGCAGCCCTTGCACTTTGTGCATTGTCTTTAGGAGTCTCACTACCTAAAAATTTTAACAGAATGTGCATGAGGTCCTCCTTTATGTCTAATACAGGGTGTATCGGAGTTCCTCTTCTAATTTTTTGGCAAGATTTACACACAGTGCATGGCATTACTAGTCAAGGAGTCCCACTCCTTAATAATAAGAAAAAATTGTATTCTGAGGCCCTCTTTTATGTGTCCTCCAGGGTGTATTGCAATCCCTCCTTCTAATTTTTGGTAGTCCTTGAGGCCCTCCTTTACGTCTAATACAGGGTGTACTGGAGTCCCTCTTCCTTCTAATTTTTGCCAGATCTTGCATTGTCCGCATAGGCTTTGTGAAGTTCAGAGTTCCTCCTTCATAAATTAAATAGGACTTGCCTGACCATGCCACATACACCACATGCTGAGATAAGGTAGTAAAATGTAAAAATTCTTAAAAAAAGGAAAAAATTCTGAGTCGAGATGGCACAAAAAATGGAGCTTCATAGATAACAGTACACGCAGAAAGTATCGGAATCAAGGCTCGGCAATGGGAAAAAGTGTCAACAAGGATCAGCATCAGAGATATCAGGATGATTATGGCCAAATCAGATAAATCCCCAACCACTGAGAATATAAAATGCAAGGATCCAAGGGACAGCATGATACAGATGGCATCAGAACAACACCTTGGCAGTAGATGAATAGATATTTATCGGTATGGATAATTAGAAAAAAATGGTGGTGGACAAATCAGGACAATAAAAACAAAGGCGGGCTTTACACGTTGCGATAGCACCGGCCCCTGTTGCACATGCGATATGTGTTGATTGCTGCAGTAGCGAACATTATCGCTACGGCAGCTTCACACGCACATACCTGCTCGGCGACGTCGCTGTGACCGCCGAACAATCCCTCCTTCAAGGGGGAGGTGCGTTCGGCGTCACAGCTACGTCACCGTGACGTCACTAATCGGCCGGCCAATAGAAGCGGAGGGGCGGAGATGAGCGGGATATAACATCCCACCCACCTTCTCCCTTCCGCATTGCCGTCGGGATGCAGGTAAGGAGATGTTTGTCGCTCCTGCGGGTTTACACACAGCGATGTGTGGAGCTGCAGGAACGACAAACAACATTGTACCTGCGGTCGAACCGACATTATGGAAATGAACGAAGCTACACAGATCAGGGATATTGTACGCTTCTGTGCTCGTTCATTGTCACACCTAGGATTTACACGTTGCGATGTCGCTACCGGTGCCGGATGTGCTTCACTAACGACGTGACCCCGACGATATATATCGGTAGCAATGTCGCAACGTGTAAAGCCCCCCTAAGTCAAGATAATCAACAATGGAGACATCAGGAGGAGCGTTGGTGGATCTCACAGACAAAATGGCCATACTTCTTGTTGGTCAGTTGCAACTAGGTTAATTGTGGAGAAATGCTTCTGGATCCATTTTCTTAACGCCTGTGTCGTTTGGCCTATGAAGACTTTCCTTCAATTGTCACTTCTAAGATGTGAAGGATGAAAATTCGAGAAATGTTACAGGCTGTTGGTAGCAGTCGGCTTACGAAACAGGTTGGTCACGGTGATTGTCTTTGATAGAAAATTCCAAATACAACTTTTCGCAAAGGCTTCCAATGCTGGAAATTATTGGATGGCCAGGGGGTTTGGAGATATTCTTATGGACCCATGGAAGCATATAAAATGTGGGAACGATAGGCTGAGTGACCCGTAAGTCACTTTTAGATGGAATAATGTCATTTGTAGAAGCAGAATGAAGTTTTTTCTGGAGTTTTATGGTGTAGTCTCCTTCTTTTGTGGAAGATCAAGAAGGTCTTTGAAGACTTGTCGTTCATCCTCCATAAGGGAATCCATAATACTTGATTGTTTGGAAATCACATGGACAATAAGATTCCTGAAATGAATTATAAGGCATCGAGCCTTCCATGTTTATGGTCCCAAAAGACGTTTGTTCAGTACTGACGTAGTTGGGCCCTATGTGTCTGGCATCCCTCTTACTTAGGTTTCTTATAGCCTCTTCTGGTCCGATATCTACTTTGCTGCGCTAAATCCTCTGGGGTTGGGATTTCTATGTTTGGTTTTTTTTTAAAGTCTGCATGTTGCAAGTGTGTCTGGAATTGCCTGCATGCCTCCTTCTATAGGCTATTTTTCTATCAAAGTCACCATGGTTCCTGTGGATCTTCCTCTTTTTGTCCCCGATTATTTTTATTTCAAACTTGTCTAATATGTCCTTCAATTTAATCTGGAAAGGTTGGACCATAATATCACTGTCAAAATTATTCAATTTGGACTCTAAAACCTTAATGTTTGAGAACCCTAAGGATCAAACAACATCATGAAGACCAAGAACACACCAGACAGGTCAGGGATAAAGTTGTGGAGAAGAGTAAAGCAGGATTAGGTTCTAAAAAATAGCCCGAACTCTGAACATATCACATAGCACTTATCAATTCATCATGCAAAAATGGAAGGAGTATGACACAACTGCACACTTATTAAGACATGGTCGTCCATCTACAATGAGTTCTCAAGCAAGGAGAACACTAATTCGAGAAGCATCCTAGAGACAAATGGTCATTCTGGAGGAGCTGCAGAGATCCCCAGCTCAGGGGAGAGAATATGTCCACAAGCCAAGTATTAGTCGTATCCTCCACAAATCTTGCCTTTATGGAAGTGAGGCAAGAAGAAATCCATTTTGAAAGCAAGCCATAAGAAATCATGTTTG
This sequence comes from Anomaloglossus baeobatrachus, assembly GCF_048569485.1. Taxonomy (NCBI): domain Eukaryota; kingdom Metazoa; phylum Chordata; class Amphibia; order Anura; family Aromobatidae; genus Anomaloglossus; species Anomaloglossus baeobatrachus. Next base: position 37,930,481 of record NC_134356.1, on the reverse strand, counting down.
CAGTTTCCAAAAAAAAAAAACATTTAGAGGACACAGTGAGCACGTGGAAGAAGGTGCTCTGGTTAGATGAGAGCAAAGTAGAACTTTAGGGCTAAATGCAAAAAGCTATGTGTGGCGGAAAACTAACACTGCATATCACCCTGTAAATACCATCCCCACCATGACACATGGTGGTGGCCACATCCTGCTGTGGGGAAACATTTCTTCAGCAGGGGCAGGGAAGCAGATCAGAGTTGATGGGAAGATGGATGAAGCATAATACTGGGCAATCCTAGAGGAAAACCCATTAGAGGTTTCGAAAAACTTGAGCCAGGGGTGTAGGTTCACCTTCCAGCAGGACAACAACCCTAAACATCCTGCCAGAGCTACAATGGATGGTTTAGATCAGAGCATATTCATGCATGTAAATGGCCCAGTCACAGTCTAGACCGAAATCCCATTAAGAATCTGTGACAAGACATAAAAATTGCGCTTCGCAGACATCTCCATCCAGTCTCACTGGACACACTTGAGGATTAGTGATGATGAATAGAGATAAGCGGACCCATGGAAGTTCGAGTTTGGCAGGTTCGGACAGACTTTAGTTAAAAGTTCGATTCGGGACCTTGACTTGACTCAAACTTCACCTTGGACCCCAAACACCATAGAAGTCAATGGAGACCCCAACTTCTGTGCTGTAAAAGACAGACCCTCAGCTGTCTGCTTTTCCTTGACTGGTTATCAAAAATAGACGGTATCCCATGCCGTTTTTAAAAATTTTTTAAATAAATAATTTAAAAAAATGGTGTGGGCTCCACCCTATTTTTGATATCCAGCCAAGTAAAGCAGACAGCTGAGGGTTGGTATTATCAGGCTGGGAAGGTAGATGGTTATTAGGCCCTTTCCAGCCTGAAAATAGCAATATCTTCCTTAAAAATGCTTGAGTTCCCCATTGGCTTCCATTTCATAATTTAAAAAAAAAATGGAGTGAACTCCACCCTATTTTTGATAATCAGCCAAGGTAAAGCAGACAGATGAGGGCTGATATTATCAGGCTGGGAAGGTCCATGGCTATTTGACCCTTTTCAGCCTAAAAATAGCAAGATCTTCCTTAAAAATGCTCGAGTTTGCTATTGACTTACATTTAATAAGTTAAAAAAGTAGTGTCTGCTCCACCCTATTATTGATAACCAGCCAAGATAAAGTAGACAGCTGAGGGCTGATATTATCAGGCTGGGTAGGTGTATGGTTATTTGGCCCTTTCCAGCCTAAAAGTAGCAAGATCGTCTGTAAAAATGCTTGAATTCCCCATTGACTTACATTTAATAATTTTAAAAAATCGCATGGGCTCCACCCTATTTTTGATAAACAGCTAAGGTAAAGCAGATAGCTGAAGGCTGATATTATCAGGCTGAGAAGATCCATGGTTATAGCCAGATCTTCCGTAAAAAAGCTTGAGTTCCCCATTGACTTCCATTTAATAAATTTAAAAAATTGGGTGGACTCCACCCCATTTTTGATAACCAGCTAAGATAAAGTAGACAGCTGAGGGCTGATAATATCAGACTGAGAAGGTCCCTGGCTATTTGGCTCTTTGCAGCCTAAAAATAGCAAGATCTTCCTTAAAAATGCTTGAGATTGCCATTGACGTTCATTTAATAATTTAAAAAAATAGCGTGGGATCCACCCTACTTTTGATAACCATCCAAGGTAAAGCAGACAGCTGAGGGCTGATATTATCAGGCTGGGTAGGTGCATGGTTATTTGGCCCTTTCCAACCTAAAAATAGCAAGATCTTCCATAAAAATGCTTGAGTTCCCTATTGATTTCCATTATAAACAAATTGAGCCCGTCCAAGCGTCTGATTGCTCGTTACGAGTACCGGAGCATGGTAGTGATCACTCATCACTACCAAAGACCTGAACATGGAAGTACTCACTCATCTCTGGTGAGGATCCCACTGCCCAGATGACAAGTGTTAACCCCTGAGCCGCCACTTTGACTTTATTTCCTATGTTTGTTGTTTCTACTCTCTTCTGGCTTCTTTTTACGAGAGATCTTCGTCATTCTCTGAGAGATAATGTGCTGGGGAAAATATCCTAAGTGTGTCATCTTCTCATATGCCGGTAATGGCTGATTGTCTCTTCATTAATGTTCCTGTTCATTCCTCTCACATACATGTGTGTTCTGCTCACCGACGGGAGATGATTGCCTGTCTTGTGTGTTACCGGTGGCTGTTGATGTCTCCTTCTTGAGATCGACTTGTGTGATTCATTATTTGTGGTGGTAAAAGGCATTTTTATAGGAAAAGCCTCAATAGTAAAAATAACCACAACCTTATTATAGAACATGAATAATGGATGGTGACATCTGCTTTGGTCACAGTGGGCATCCATTAGTTTTGTGTGAATTAATGGTGAGCGCTTTGAAAGACCCGAGGAACCATTGTCTGATATTGGTACCACTGAAAGCTATCCTGTCCTGGCATTTACATCACCAAAATTGGGATATTTTAGTCCTGGCCCCTGGAGTGAGCTAATAATGGCAGTTCCCCTTTGAGGTCTATGGGTTGGTCCCAGCAAGAGAAGACAGTTGGCTCATATGCAAAGTCAGAAATTAACATAACAAAGGAAGCCGGCCCTCTATCATTGTATCTTTACAGTACCGGGGTCTATTCTTATTTTGCCCCCGCCAACAGTGTTTTAAAGAGGACATGTCACTTGGCTTAAGTATGTCATTTTTTTAACCTGATGTAAAAGCCGCTGTTCTCCTGAATCCGGCGATGTTTTTCTTTTGTTCCTACGCCTCTCCATTCCGAAGATATGGCCCCGTCTTCCCTGTATAGAAGTCTACTCTTGCTAGCCAATGAGGTGTGGTCTTCAAGAAGAGAAATGTTGATGACCACGCCCACATTGCAAACAAGACTAGACTTATGTACAGGGGAGAAGGGGCCATATCTCAGGAACGAAGAGGAGCAGGAACAAAAGAAAAACAACGCCGGATTCAGGAGAACAGCAGCATTTACATCAGGTTAAAATAAATTAAATATTTTTGAAAACTGACAGGTCCTTTTTTTTTTACCACTTTTGTTATTTCTTTGTACTGCATAGGAGTGTAATTGACACTGCAGCAACCAATCAGTGAGCTCAGTGGCTCTGAGGGGGATGTCCCATCTACACTGGCAGAGCAGCTGAGCTCACCCATTGGCTGCCACGCTGTGGACTGATGTCAGCACTGCAGTCAATACAAGAAATTGAGTGCAGCAGTAGAGACACCGGTGGACCCGGGAAGGTGAGTACAGCACAGTTTGTTATTTTTTAACCAACTGCAGCGCAGGTCCAACATTGTTTGAAAGGGAACAAAGTCCTTTAAGCTAAACTATGGTTCTAGTAGTTATCACTTATCATCCAGATATGTGATAACATGTAGTAAATAGAAAACCCTCCTATTTTGGGATCCACATTTTCTTCTGATAAATATGTTAATATAGCTTTATCGTGGTCAATGCTCTCATTTCCTTTTTTATAGAGCCTAAAATCAGTATCTGTAGCCACCACTAGGGGGAGTTTACTGCAAAATGTTTTATTACTAAGTCCAATATATAAACAGTTTTCAGTCAGCTCCCTCTAGTGGTGGCTGCAGATCTGCAGAAATTTATTATTAGTGCTTTCTTTATGCAGACGATTTTGAGATCAGATAAGATAGATAGATAGATAGATAGAAAGAGGGATAGATAGATAGATAGAGGGATAGATAGATAGATAGATAGAGGGATAGATAGATAGATAGATAGATAGATAGATAGATAGATAGATAGATAGATAGATAGATAGATAGATAGATAGAGGGATAGATAGAGGGATAGATAGAGGGATAGATAGATAGATAGATAGATAGATAGATAGATAGATAGATAGATAGATAGATAGATAGAGGGATAGATAGATAGATAGAGGGATAGATAGATAGATAGAGGGATAGATAGAGGGATAGATAGATAGATGGATAGATAGATAGATAGAGGGATAGAGGGATAGAGGGATAGATAGATAGATAGATAGATAGAAAGAGGGATAGAAGGATAGATAGATAGAGGGATAGAGGGATAGATAGATAGATAGATAGAAAGAGGGATAGATAGATAGATAGATAGATAGAGGGATAGATAGAGGGATAGATAGATAGATAGATAGATAGATAGAGGGATAGATAGATAGATAGAGGGATAGATAGATAGATAGATAGATAGATAGATAGATAGAGGGATAGATAGATAGATAGATAGATAGATAGAAAGAGGGATAGATAGATAGATAGAGGGATAGATAGATAGATAGATAAATAGATAGATGGATAGATATATAGATAGAGGGATAGATAGAGGGATAGATAGATAGATAGAAAGATAGATAGATAGATAGATAGATAGATAGAGGGATAGATAGATAGATAGATAGATAGATAGAGGGATAGATAGATAGATAGATAGATAGATAGATAGATAGATAGATAGATAGATAGATAGATAGATAGATAGAAGGATAGATAGATAGAGGGATAGATAGATAGATAGATAGATAGAGGGATAGATAGATAGATAGATATATAGAGGGATAGATAGATAGAGGGATAGATAGAGGGATAGATAGATAGATAGATAGATAGATAGATAGATAGATAGAGGGATAGATAGATAGATAGATAGATAGATAGATAGAGGGATAGATAGATAGAGGGATAGATAGATAGAGGGATAGATAGATAGATAGATAGATAGATAGATAGAGGGATAGATAGATAGATCGATAGATAGAGGGATAGATAGATAGAGGGATAGATAGATAGAGGGATAGATAGATAGATAGAGGGATAGATAGATAGATAGATAGATAGATAGATGCCCTATCCACCTTTACCACAGTCCCCACCGTGGATATGCCCCATCATAAGCCATGGACTTCCATAGCCCCATCCTAGAAGAGCCCCCACAGTCCCCACCCAGCATCCCCACAGCCCCAGTCCCTAATGTACACCTGCTTTGGCAAAACTAATTTGTATTTGGTCCTGCCAATAAAGCTTATTTGATTTGATTTGATTTGATTTGATAGATAGATAGATAGATAGATAGAGGGACAGATAGATAGATAGAGGGATAGATAGATAGATAGATAGATAGAGGGATAGATAGATAGATAGATAGATAGATAGATAGATAGAGGGATAGATAGATAGATAGAGGGATAGATAGATAGAGGGATAGATAGATAGATAGATAGAGGGAGAGAGGGATAGATAGATAGAGGGATAGATAGATAGATAGATAGAGGGATAGATAGATAGATAGATAGAGGGAGAGAGGGATAGATAGATAGAGGGATAGATAGATAGATAGAGGGATAGATAGATAGAGGGATAGATAGATAGATAGAGGGATAGATAGATAGATAGATAGATAGATAGAGGGATAGAGGGATAGATAGATAGAGGGATAGATAGATAGATAGAGGGATAGATAGATAGATAGATAGATAGATAGATAGATAGATAGATAGATAGATAGAGGGATAGATAGATAGATAGATAGAGGGATAGATAGATAGAAGGATAGATAGATAGATAGAGGGATAGATAGATAGAGGGATAGATAGATAGATAGATAGATAGATAGATAGATAGATAGATAGAGGGATAGATAGATAGAGGGATAGAGGGATAGATAGATAGATCGATAGATAAAGATAGATAGAGGGATAGATAGATAGATAGATAGATAGAGGGATAGATAGAGGGATAGATAGATAGATAGATAGATAGAGGGATAGATAGAGGGATAGATAGATAGATAGATAGATAGATAGATAGAGGGATAGATAGAGGGATAGATAGATAGAAGGATAGATAGATAGATAGATAGATAGATAGATAGATAGATAGATAGATAGAGGGATAGATAGAGGGATAGATAGAGGGATAGATAGATAGATAGATAGATAGATAGATAGATAGATAGATAGATAGATAGATAGATAGACCAAAAATATAAACACACCACTTTTCTTTTTGTTCTCATTTTTCACAAGCTAAATTCAAAGATCTAAGACTTTTTCTATGGACAGCAAAGGCCTTTTTTCCCCAAATATTGTTCTCAAATTAGTGTAGATCTGTGTTAGTGATCACTTCTCATTTGCCAAGATAATCCATCCACCTCCCAGGTGTGACATATCAGGATGCTGATTAGAAAGCATAATTATTGCACAGGTGTGCTTTAGGCTGGCCAGCATGATTATTGCACAGGTGTGCCTTAGGCTGGCCAGCATGATTATTGCACAGGTATTCCTTAGGCTGGCTAGCATGATTATTGCACATTTGCACCTTAGGCCGGCCACAATAAAAGGCCACTCTAATGTGCAGGTTTATCACGCAGCACAATACCAAAGATGTTACCAGTTTTGAGGGAGTGTGCTGGTGTCATGCTGACTGCAGGATTGTCCTCCAGGGATGTTGCTCATGAATTGAATGTTCATTTCTCTACCATAAGTCATCTTCAATGGTGTTTCAGAGAATTTGTGACCGCACCAGCCCAGGACCTCCACATTCAGCATCTTCATCTCCAAGATCGTCTGAGACCGGCCACCCGGACTGCGGCTGCAACAATCCGTGCTCAAACTGTCAGACACCGTCTCAGGGAAGCTCATCTGCTGCTCGTTGTCCTCATCGGGGGTCTCCACCTGACTGCAGTTCATCGTTGTAACCGACTTGAGTGGGCAAATGCTCACATTTGATGGTGTCTGGGATGTTGGAGAGGTGTCTCTTCATGGATGAATCCTGGTTTTCACTGAACAGGGCAGATGGCAGACTGGCAAATGGTGCTCACACCTGATACTGGCTGGCTTCCTGACCCTCCCAGAAGCCCAATACTGAAAAACTGCACATTTTAGAGTGTTCTTTCATTGTGGCCAGCCTAAGGCACACCTGTGCAATAATCATGCTGGCCAGCCTAAGGCGTACTTGTGCAATAATCATGCTGGCCAGCCTAAGGCGCACCTGTGCAATAATCATACTGGCCAGCCTAAGGCACAACTGTGCAATAATCATGCTGGCCAGCCTAAGGCGCACCTGTGCAATAATCATACTGGCCAGCCTAAGGTGCACCTGTGCAATAATCATGCTGGCCAGCCTAA